>NC_051085.1:44289041-44589041 GCF_004664715.2 Peromyscus leucopus
AGGGGCCAGCCAACCTGTCATTGATTGAAACTCTAACACTGTGAGCCAATATTAATGTTTCCTCTTTTTTTTTTTTTTCAAGTTTGGTATTAACTTTATTCTATTTTCTGTATAACTTTAAGTACATAAAGGTTTATCTCTACAGGCCTCAGGAAGTCACAGGACAATTTCTCTTCCCACCAAAACCAAAAGAAAACAAAAAAGTTGCATATTTTGGTCAGTGTGTCCTAGAGGGAGAGCTGGGATTTACAATAGCAATGCTGTGCAAGAGTCGTATGTGAATCAAGACCTAAACAGCCTGCAGTGGAGGTCTTAGTCCTGCTCAGGTGCCTGCAATAAGGCCCTAAGCTGCTGAGCATGACAGGGATCTGGCAGGAAAGAGGAATGCCAGACTCCTTGGAATTTGTCCCCATGGGAACCAAGGTAGTCAGTCATCCTGTGGGGAGGGGGAAGGTTTGAGATTTTCCTCAAAAAGGGGAAGCCTGCTACTCTGTGGTTGAGGCTGGCCCAGGGTGGAATGTGGAATGAAGGAATGCTCTTAGGAAATAAGTCTGCTTGGAATGCCCAGTGGCAAGCCTTGGCCTTTGGTCCAGTGCAACCCTGGCCTCACTTCTCAACGATGAAAACTTAGGTTGGATAGGACCTTATGGAATCACACTGGCTCCTGCTACCTCCATGCTCACTGTTAGATTAGTATGCACTCTGATCTGTTTGTTTCCAGGACGTTTTTTCCCCCCAAGGACTGTTTGTTGGTAGAATGGCCCCCAAAGCTGAAAGCTTCAATGCCCCAGTCTGGGCCTGTAGCTCTTAAGCATGGACCTGGACCGTGGTGCAGCTGCACTTCCCGCCTAAGATCCACTGACCTGCTGTCCTGCCCCAATCTCAGCCTGAGGTATATTCAGTGAAGGCAGGTAGCTGGGCTTCTCAGAGCAGAGAAGCAGTTTAAGAGCAGAAAGGTAGAGGAAATGTAGAAAAGAATTGTCTCCATAAAGATGTATCCCATGGTGTGAAGGGAGAGGGCACAGGACCCACTGGCATTCACTTATCCAGCAATTTCTGTCACTGTGGTAGTGACCAACTTCTGCCCATTCCACAAGGTCTTTGAACTGCTCATGGACTGGAAACTCGTTAAAATCACCGCCTTCTATAGGAATGAGGACGTTCATCTCAGAAGATCTGGCACTGACTATCCCATAGTCCAGGGAGTTCTTGCTCAGGTAAGCATGGCAGCCACATGTTTTGTTAATGGAAATGGTTGGCACCTTTCCCATCACCTGAACTTTGACATCCCTACTATTGATTATCTCCACGACATTAAACACCAGGCCAAGCTTCTTACAGTTATCTATTGTAGTGGAGTTAATCTTGCCCTTGATTTGCAATGTCGTGTTGACACACTTGTAGATGTAAGTCACCTGCTTCAGCTCAGTGTCCTCAATTGCCAGGTTGGAAACATTCAAAAGTATGGAACACTTCACGAATTTGCGTGTCGTCCTTGTGCAGGGGCCATGGTAATCTTCTCTGTATCGTTCCGATTTTAGTATATGTGCTGCTGAAGCGAGCACAATGTTTCCTCTTTTTAAATGGAATATCTCAGGTATTTTATGACAGCAATGGAAAACTGGTTAATACACATTAGAAATCTGACCTTGGCTGACTACCCTTTACCTAGACATCATCTCATTTAAAACTGAGCACTTTGCCATAGTATTTAAATGGAAAGATAAAATTGTTTCTAAGACACCTACTTTAGACATTGGATGATTTTCCCCCTGTGTGTATAGGGGAAATGCTCTACCCTAACAACATTGGCTTTTCACTTGGCAATCTGCCTTCTGTTTTAGGAATCATGGAGGAGAGAGGAGGGAGGAGAGAAGAAGGAGGAGGAGGAGGGAATCACTTGTTCCCTTAGAGTACATCTTTATACCCTCAGATGAAAAAATATTGGGCGTCCCTATTTTATACCATTGGATATAATAGCTATTTCCAGTATAAATAACAGCATGTACTAATAAACACTTATTACTGGCTTTTATGTTTCTTTATGATCCATCATTTTATATGAGAAGCAGTATTTAACATAACTGTTTTCTGAGTCTGATAGTTTCTCGATTTCAAATGAGTGAACCAGGACTTGACAGTCTATGATTTGACTCTCAATTTAAGTTTCTTTTCCCGACCATTATGTGTTTGCTTCCTCTACCCTTCAGCAGGGATAAAATGCTCAGTCTTTCCTCTGGGTACTCTGCATTTCGTCTGCATGTGTTTACCTTGAATAAGTCATTACGCATACCTGAGTTTGCTTCTTCAATATGTCAGCAAATATAAATGAAAAAAAATTCTATTGTATTCTTTTGACATTTGGGAAGTGTTCCCTTTTTTTCCTTATTCATTTATTTTTTTATTTTGGCAGAAATAAATGGTTGTAAGAAGACCACAGGGAAATAATTCCAATTTGTTTTGGTATTTAAAAAAAAGCATTTTCGCACATTCTTGAGTAAAATGTGGAATGCATTTGCCTTGAATTTGTCTTTGGTTTCCTTCTGAACTCATTTTGCCTGACCAAGAAAGCTTTGGAAATGAGAAAAATAAATAAATAAAAGCCCGTGGTATAATGGGAATCTTCCTTTTGTTACAAAGTGAACCACCTTTGTATTTTTTCTTTCTCAAAGACTTAAAAGGAATTTACCACCCTTGGAATATGTTATTAGCTTTGTTTTCTGAAAGCCAATTGCTCTTTCACTGCTAGTCTGTCTTGAAAGAAAGCGAGAAGAATCCAATTCCCCTTCTTTCTGATAGAACAAAACATCTAGAGATCTCTAATGAAGCATTCCATGTGGTCGTATTTATCAAAAGACTAGTAGGTAAAAATGTTTTCAAATGTTAAAAATTGCATCTCTTTACATCATATTAATTAAGTTGGATTTGAAAATAAATCTTGTAATTGCTATGGAGCTAGGTCACTCTACAGTTGATACCTTGTAAACAATTACCTGTATCATTCATCTGCAAATAGTTTCACTTCCTCCAGCAGTTCCTCAGAATTTCAAAACAAGTACTCTCTGTAAGTATTAATGTGATTGCACATTCACAATCTTTCAAATTTTACATTAAAATGCATTTTGTAATTTAAAAAACTCAACAAAATGCTTTCCAATGATAAATAGTTGGTAATAAATTTTAACTCCATTTTTATTACTAAAACTATTGGATGTGATAAGCCTACACTAAGGGCTTTCAGTTATAATCATTTCTATAATTCAGAGGAATTCTTAAGAGCCCTGAGACAGGGCTTCCCTGAAGAAGCCGAGGCAGATACTTTATAAGAAACAGTTTAATTAAAAAAATGTGAAAAAATATAAAAAAAATGTGGCAAGATTCACAGTTTCATGTAAGAATCAATGATTCATGATCAAAGATTTATAATGGATGGTGTCATAGTTACTTTTCTACTGCTGTGAATATACAGATGTGACCAAGGCAACTTATAGAAGAAAAAGATAACTGAAAGCTGACAGTTTCAGAAGGTTAAAATCTGTGAATATCATGGGTGGGGGAAGCATGGATGGGCAGCAGGAAAGCAGATATGGCTCTGGTCAAGAGATGAGAGCTCACAACCTTACCTGCAAGTGAGAGACAGAGAGACTGACACTGGAAATTGCCTGTCTCAATAACATACCCACTCAATTAGGCCTCACCTCCTAACCTTCCCAAACAGTTTCACTAGCTGTGATTCAAACACCCAAGTAGTCAGACATATGAGCCTATGGGTTCATTTTCATTCAAATCATCATGATGGATAAGGCATTCTTACCTAATAATTTATTATTTTTTAATATTATTTTTATTATGGAGGCCAGAGACAAGTTGGAGGAGTCTGCTCTTTCCTCGTACCATGTAGGACCCAAAGATTAAATCATTAGACATCGTGGCAAGTGCTGCTACTCACTGGCCCCCTAATACCTTATATTTTTTAAACAAGTATTCACAACAGCTCTTCATGGTCTCCACATTATGTCTCTTCTTAGTTCCATTTCAGGAATGAGCTCCTCTCATTTCGTATTTCAAAGACATAATTTTTGACTAATTTCATGTCTTTCCCTATGAATAACTGGTAATATTTCTGTTAATAATGGATGATGTCATGGTTGTTGGAAATCTGTCTCTTTCTATTAAGCAGCGTAAGTCTTGTCTCTGCAGCTCTTTAGCTCTATTTGTTAAATGAATGTGCATCATGGGTGTAGACATGCAACACGCAACAGAACCCTGGAACACTACTGCCTTTTAAGGCTAACACTGGGCGTCAATGTAGATGAAAAAATTCTCAATCAGAGCACGGAGGGCAACGTGAATGAGAGATTTCAGGCATGGGAAGAGGGAGTAGAGCTGAGAAGGAAGGAGAGTAGTCCTTCCTTGCTTGTTTTACAATGAAAACATTCTGACAAAAACTTTAAGAAAAAAAAGATAGTTTCTACTAACTAGCCACAAGGTAGTTTTAGAAATCAAGGAATATTCATTGAAACTTTTCCAGTGGATATGGTAGTGCTTTTTTGTAATCTTAGCACCTGAGAGACACTTTGGGATGCAGAGGTGTGGGATCCCTGTTACATACTGGTTAGCTAGATTTTTCCAAATCAAAATATACTGAGTTCCAATGAGAGACTCTGCCTCAATACATGAAGTGGTGAGGAATTGATTAAGACACCTGATGTCAGTTGGTGAACACATGCACATTCATGTGCACGCACACACACACACACACACACACACACACACACACACACACACACACAAATAACCATGCACACATGCATGCATATCACACACATATACATGTGCAAAAATGATAACGTATCATTCTTAGAATATACAGAGATGTGGTTCTTCTCCACATATGGAGAGAAAACCATTCTGAACTTGTAGAGATTAGAGCTAATCAAAGGATATGTTCCAAGATAGAGTTAGAGACATGAATGGGACCTGGGACATGTAATTTTTATAAATCTGTTTATTTCTTAGACTCAAACCATCCTAGGAAATCTGTGGTTCAGTTACACCACATTCTCGAATTTCATGGGCCTGAATTACATTTTTCTAAGGTTAGACTTTCTGTCACTTAATTAAATGCAAACACCAATGTTTAATATGTCATTTAAGAATGCTGAAATATACAGGGCTATTCTCACTATAGTGCAAATGATTTAATAATCAAAGGAATACTTTCAAATTGGATTACGTAAAATGACTTATTAGTCAAATTTAGTGATAAATCAGTTGAATCATGAAATAATTGATTAAATCCAATAAATAAGTCTAAAAATATACATGCAATTTGGATATATACTGCTAAAGCAGCAGAGAGGGAGTTTTAGATGGGAATGTGCTCCCTGGGAATTGTTTCAAACATTTAGTAAATAGATTTTTAGTAATCTGAGGCATCTATTCCAAAGTTAGTTTTATAACAACTTGGGGGTATCCCTTGGGTTTCCTAGGATACCCCTTTATGGCCTTTGGTTTTACCTCTGGTCACACATTATGACCTCTGGGTTTTTCTTTCTCTAGTTTGCAAAGGGATGTTTCTTCCAGCATGACTTCCTTAACTTCAATCTTATAGTCTAACAACTTTCTTACTATTTCTTAATGCCTGACCCCTGTTATCTGAGTTGTAGTGTATTTTGCTAGAATCAGATGTTCGAGAGCTTTGTAAGTTTCTATGTATGTCATGGAAGTCCTCCTTTTAGAGAAGCTTCTTTATCGGTCTTCCCTAAGCAATCTTTTCACTAGCAGGTCCAGCATATTACAATGCCCAAGGTGTTGAAATGTAGATGGACATCTTTGCAAAGCCATATAGATTTATAAGATCAGTGAAGTCTGGATACTAAAATCAGGAACATGACACAAGAAAAGAAATCATGCAATCATTTCATTAATAAAGAATATTGCAAATTTAAAAAAAATAGATAATCTGATACAACAAGTGTGAAAAGTAATGCATCATAACCAGGAGAAATAAGTTCCAGTGATTTGTGATTCACTGTCAGATAATCATCTTTTACTATATTAAAATGCTAAACTAAATGTGGAAGCATAAAATCACTATGCCAATATATGCATAGAACATTTGACAGGGTTGAATGTCTATTTTTTAAAATAAAAACTCATAGGTGCTTAGAAATAAATGGAAACTATCAGAAGTTAAATTTTACCAATGCTCTGAGGCAAACATGTGTAACTGAGACTCTTTAGTTGTGTTTCCTTAACTTAAGGAATATGGAAAATATCCTAACCATCAGCATTATTGTTTGACATCAGTTAGGAATTGTTGCTTATTGCCATAAAGAAAGAAACAAACAGAAGTGCAAAGATTTGAAGATGAAAATGTCAGTGTTACACGTGTGACAGCCGGTTGATATTCTGCTTAAATCAATGAGAATCCATGGTGACTTCCAAATGTAAAATTGACATAAATATTTTTAAATGTGGCCAGAACAGCAACACATAAGAAAAGAATTCTATTCCATTCACACCAACAGAAGCTACCAATCATAGGACAGTTAACCTAGACACGTTAGTACCTTTTGAATGAAAGTTTAAGTCTCTTCTGCATCCTGCATGGCTCCAGAGATTGATGTCACTGGGCAAAGAGTTGAAGAAAAGACTGACACAGAGAAAAGCTGGAATCCAATGGACTGCATCTCTGATGGAGAAACTACAGTACTCTGGAAGCTCAGCATGTTCATTATATAGAGTTGAACAGTGAGGAAGAGCTGTTGCAAAGAACCCAATCAAGGAGGCAGGGTTTAATTTTATACAGCTGAGTCAAGGAAGCAGCCTTCGCTGATCCCAATAGGAACAGTCCCTGTAGTGGAGAAGTCTTCACTCTGTAAATATTTGGTGGGGAGAAAGCTACAGTGGATATTTTCTGCACATCCTATCAACATCCACATATGAACCAGGACTGATGGCTTTGCTATTTCCCTGAGCTTAGCTGAAGGAAAGTCTTGGTATTTCCCATGAATCTAAGGCACTGGAGTCCTTGGCATGGTTGTGCCCATGTCTATAGTACACATTCATTCACTCAGGGTTTGGTTCACTTGGGGCTTTTTCCACTTCTGTACCTTTTAGTAAGGAACTAAGAAGAAAATTGTATGGGATGGTGCTCCACTTCTCAGACAATAGTTAATGTTATAAAACTACAATTATCTTTAAATTAATTTTTAATCTGTAAGTCCATAATCTACTATAAAAAAATATGGTTGAGTTTTTGAAGGAGTTAGTGAAGTAAAGCATAATGAAAGAATGTAGGTCCACAGATGACTAAGTAAACTTTACTAAAAAAATGGGAGTTGAAATGAATTACCTTAGCAAGTATTTTACATTCTGGAAAGTCATAGCAATGTGAGCAGTATGTATTTTGTGGTGTTTATATTCATGGCACAAACCAGCATGTCCATGTCGGTATGTTATCCCAAACACACAGGAGAAAGAAAGATGACATCAATAAAATGGAATGGGAATGACTACATGGCGGAATTAGGAAATTGGTTCATTTTATGTACAAAAGTAAATGGACTTCCATCAACGATGGACAAGAAATAAATAATAGTGTAAAGTGTAAAACCCCCAAAAAAGTCATGTAAGGAGTATGAGAGCAACTGAAGAGGCTGCCATTCATTCTGGGCAGGTGGCAGGACTTAAAAAATCAACAACACAGAAGTCAGAAACAATAAGCTAAACGTTTGATGTGTTAAGGTCATGACTTTAGTGATTTCTGTGCCCCAAAGAAAACACATACAGAATTATTAGACAGATGATTGACTTGAAGATGTTCGCCATATCTGAAGTCAACAAAGAGGTGATTCGGAGATGAAAGTAAAACCTCAGGAGGAAGTTTGTGACATCAGCAGAAAATAAGATATCAGGGAAAGAAAGTGAAGAGCATTAATATGCTTGTATAGAAGCACTCAGGTGCTTTCTAAATCAATTGCAAATTAGGGCAAGAAAAAGCCATCACCTTACGTCTGTTTCTAGATGATGAGATGGTCATATCTTATGTCTGCTTGCAGGTGATGGGGTTGTCATAACTTTTCTGGTTGAGTAGCATTCAGAACCCAGCTGCCATGTTACTCAACTGTATTGCTGTTTCTCATGTTCTGTCACAGTAAGTATAGTTGTGAGCAGCATTTTAATATCTTCTGTAAGTCAATGCTCAGCCTCCACTCTTCCCTTCCCCATTCTTACAGCCATGACTTTGCTGTTATTAGGAATGGTAGCTAAGAGTCAAGTACAACATTGAGGAGTCTTCTGGCTGATCACTGGGATGGACATACCCTTTGAGGTATCCTGAAATTTTTTGCTGTCTTGATTTTTTTCTCAAGTGCTGTATAGCATGTTGATACCTTTCCATTGTCTCTAAAATAATCAGTTCACTAGAATATTCCCAGCTTAATCCCAATGGAAATCAGGAAATTCTGTCCAACTCATCGGATGTCAATGGATTAACTCTGTATTCCTAATTACTGTTATTATAAACATGCTAGATTGGTTTTGGTGACTCTGAGTCAGAGAATCCTCCAATTGATCAAATAAATTATAACTATCATTGCAAGAGAGAGGGGACATGAGGTATTTATTTTATAATTTTTTGTTCAAGCATATGAACACTTATGTCATAATCCTTATAGTATGAACTAGTTTAAATAAGTATGGAAATGTTGGTTTAAATTGTGAGACATTTTCTTATAGCAAGAAAGTAAAAAAAAATATTGAAAGGAAATGGAATGGAATGAATTTGAGAGAAATTCCCCTGGATAAAGAGTAAATTGATAAACAGTTAAAAATCATGAGGCTTGTTTATTTCCCAGGAGAAATAAGGTACTTGTATCCTTCATTTCTGCCTAGGACACAACAGCTTCCAAGTTATTACTTGGATGGGAAAGGCAGTGACCTTTGTTCTGTCACAAGGCTTTGGTTCTTTGTTTTACTTTGAGAAAAGTCTCATGTATCTTAGTTGTGCCCACTGTGTACCTGAGGATGACCACGAACTTCTCTGACCCTCCTGCCTCTACCCACTGAACGCTGGGATTACCAGCCACACCACCAAGTCCTGCTTATTTAGTGCTGGGGATTGAACTCAGGGTCTTGTACATGCCAAGCAAGAGTTCTACCAACAGAGCTACCTCTTCATTCCTATATTCTGTTTGAGAAATTCAAATGTTTCAGCTTATAGGAAACAATGGTTCCTAGTTGTGGTAGGAGAGCACTGTCTCCATTGAAGGTGCTTGAACACAACGTCTAGCAGACAGACATGATTAGTGAGGAGTGTCTTGAGATGATGTCCACAACAGCAAGCACCCTGGGACGCCAGTCATGAGCATCTTTCTTTATGGTCCCCCAAGATCCATGAGATGAGTGAAGTCTTTGTCTCAGTTCTGCTCTCAGGAGAACATTCCTCATGAGTTTTTAAGCAGGACTATCAGACTGACACACAGCAAAGGCAAGAGCCTGCTTCTTCGAAGTTTATCAACCAGAATCTTTTTCTGTGTCTTTTTCTTCCTCAGGTTTTAATTGAGCATTATGCATAATTTCATTTCCTCTATCTTTGAATAGCCATTATACTCCACTTTAAATGTTTTTTTTCTCAGCATTTGGCGATGACTAATAAGTGTCATCTCAAATGACAATCTGTTCTGTCACAGTTAAAGTGGGTGTCTTAGGACAATGTGCTCACAGTTCCCACCTCAGACCTCATATATCAATGGTGTCATTCATCTCATTACCCATAGATCATAGCTACCATGTGCATTGCTGCCATGATTGCTTTGAACAAATCGCTGAAATATCAGTAATGACTAAGAAAAGTAAAACAAAACAAAACAACACAAAGTCAAAATCCCTGTTTTAGTTTTGCATGTTCCTCATCAGGCTCTCTCCCATTCTGTATGGAAACACATAATACTCACCTGTATCCTTTCTTTCTCTGAAGAATCTCTCTCTCTCTCTCTCTCTCTCTCTCTCTCTCTCTCTCTCTCTCTCTCTCTCTCTCTTCTCTCTCTCTCTCTCTCTGCCCTCCCTCCCTCTCTTTTTTTTTAATTCCCCTCCCCCTCTATTTTCTGGGAAAGAAGGTCTACTGGCGGCATATTTTCTTTATTTTTGCCCAAGAACTTTTTTATGCCATTAATTTAAAAAAATTCTGTGTTTTGCACATGATAATTTCTTAGGTCATAGAAGTCTAGATTGGTAGTGATCTTGATTACACAAATTTGAAATGTCATTCTATTCTGTTCTTGATTGGTCTCTGAAATAAATCAAAAGCAATTCTGATTTTTGTTCATTATTGAGGACTCTGTTTCTCCCTCCATCTCTTCTTGATCTGTCATGCTCTCTGTCTTAAATATCTATATGTGCAGGTGCAAGTTTGGGGGCCTGCACACCATTCTGTGTTTTCTAAGTGCCCTGGATCCCTCGTGATGTCTGCATTAACTTTGGAAAATGTCCTTCTGTTATTGATTCTGAAACATCTCCTGGTCTTTGCTTTTAATTTTTCTACTAACATTCTCATCCTCATGCATTCACAAGGCATATGCCATCTCTTTTTGTTTGTTTGTTTGTTTGTTTGTTTGGTTGGTTTTTTGAGACAGGGTTTCTCTGTGTAGCCCTGGCTGTCCTGGAACTCACTCTGTAGACCAGGTTGGTCTTGAACTCATGGAGATCTGCATGCCTCTGTTTCCTGAGTTCTGGGACTAAAGGCGTGCGCCACCATCTCCTGGCATGGCATATCTTTTGTATTTGTGCAGCAGTTAATACATGAATATCCTGTCCTGCATTTTGATATTCTGTCTACTTTGCATTTCAATGAGAAGTTCCTGGTATTTCTTCAAGGTCACCAATTCCTCATCCATGGCTAGTCTATCAAGGAGACCATCGAGGGCCTTCTTTGTTTCTGCCACTATGACCTGGGTTTCTAGTATTGCCTTTCATCTTTTCCTAGAGTTTCTATGTTTTTATCAGTCTCTGTCCCTGCACACTGGCTACTTTCCTTCCCTCTAGATTCCTTAGTATACAATAACTCTTATTTTAAATTCTCAGTCTCATATTTCCCAAATCTGTTGTAGCTGGGTTTGGTCCTGATGATTGCTTTATCCTGACTATACTCTTTGTTTTTCAGTGTGTCTTATATATTCTTATTGAAAACCAGCCGTGATTCATTGGATAAAAGGAAACAAGATGGGCAGGTTGTTATTATGAGCTGTTTATGTGGCCAGCAGGAGACTGTGGTTTCTGCTCAGTAGCTCTAACTAGAGGCTTAAATTTCTTCTGGTGTCCTTGTTTTTGCTTCTCCTCTTGGTATTGCCTTTTCCGGGGGCCTCAATAACCAGGATGTGAGCTCACAGTGCTTTTATCTTCACTCTACACTCTTAAGTTAAAACTCCATTGCTGTCCAGAAGAGCAGACAGGAAGCAATCTGCCCTCCATCCTGGAATGAAGTCTCCATCTTCCAGTGAGTCATTAGAGATTTCCCTCTCCATAGAAGGACATGGCTGGAGAGTACTTTTCAAGTTCACATCTATAGGGTGCTGAAGTTGAACTTTTCTCCTTTTTCAGGTCTTGCTCTCTCCCCTCTCTCTTTCTTCTCTCTCTGTCTCTGTCTCTCAGTCTCTCTGTCTGTCTGTCTGTCTATCTCAGTCTCTCTCTGTCTCTGTCTCTCTGTGTCTGTCTGTCTGTCTCTCTCTCTCTTTTTCTCTCTTCACTGCGAGAACCTTGTAGGACTCGAGGAGGTGACTGGGCCCAGTAAGAGTCCTTAGCTCCCACTCTAACACTGCATTTCCAGATCATCCATAATCAGCGTCCTTGCCCACGGTTCCCATTGCAGACTTGTGTCAGGCTCTGGCTTCAGGGACTGTGTCCTTCTTTCACCTGGTCCCTTGGGTCACGTGTCTACTTCTCAGGGGTCGTGGTTTTCCTCGGGATCTCAACTCTGCTGTGCCTAAGGAGAGTTGTGGGTTTCAGTTGATTGGGATCTCTTCCTATTATGAGAACACGCATGAGGACCCCAAAGCTAAAGACTCGGTGAACTACACACTCAGTCTCTCCTACTGCAAATGGCAGAAGCCCAGCTGTGGGGTAGTGTTCGGTGCCTACTGGAGGTTGGAATCTGAGCCTCCTCTATTTAGAAACTCACCTGTCCGTTTTTCTTTCTATCTATGCATTACAAACAGGAGTTCACTGCAGATGTAACCAACTGTCTTATAAGAAACACAGAGCCAATACAGAGATGAAAGCCAAGAGGTCAGAGCAGTAGCTAAGAGCTAAAAACCTTACCCTTCACTGTCGCTGTTGTCCTACCTCTCCAAAAGAGACCCACTTCCTGTGTGTTTGTGCTTTTTATTGACTTTCTGCTCTGCCTTCTCATTGGTTGTAAACCCAACCACATGACCTCCTTGTCACTGCCTGACCGTATAGACCTCCAGGTCTTCTATGGTTGGTATTGAGATTAAAGGTGTGTGTCTCCATGCTGGCTGTATCCTTGAACACAGAGATCCGCTTAGCTCTGCCTCCCAAGAGCTGGGATTAATGGTGTGCACCACCACCGCCCAGCTTCTGTTAAGGCTTGCTATAAGCTCTGACCCCCAGGCAACTTTATTTATTAACATACAAATCACATTTTAGTACAAATAAAATATCACCACAGTTCACATTACCATTCCACATTATAGGATAAAAATATAACTTATAGTGCCCCTTCCTTTTTGTGAACATTTCTGCTCATTTCACAATGAAAAGCCTTTATATAGATATGTACTACTTAAGCATTTATTTATGTGGAAGAATATACTTCAGCTGGCCCCAAAATTCATATCACCATGTAAAATGGTATGCTAAGAATTCCAGGTCTCTTCTTGTTTGCTTTTAGTTTTTATCTGAGGGTGTGAGTAGAAGTCAGAGAGAGTTGAAAGGCTCCCCTCTTCCATCCATTCATAGTAGTTATCAGGTGGAGTGCAATTAAGTGTAAACTTTTGCACACACATTTCAGGTCAATGAAATGATGTCATGGCTTTAAGTTTGATAAGTTTAAGAAAACCCATGAAAGCTTATATTCATGTAGGCATGATTCTCACCAAGTCCTATCTACACACTGTCATTTCTCATGCTTCCGTGTCCTTCACACGTTTCTGTAATCAATAGATTGTTTTTTACTTACTCCTTCTGAAGCAGTGTTTGTAAATGAGTATTTTTAGAAGAAATGTATTTTCCTTTCACAAAAATGCAGAGGGCTACCGTCTTTGGCACCTGACTTTGTTTTTAACTGAATGACAGATCATGGAAATCATAAACTATCCTGAATCTTCTATAATCTATATTCTATGCCTCTTGATTCAAGTACTGTCCTCCCTATGGACATCTGTACTGTGCCTTTGCAGCAGTGTGCTGTCTGTGTGCATTGCTGTGTTGATGGGGGTTGTTGTTGCCAAGGTAAATTCCAGTAACAGGCTGAGAGGAGAAGGAAATGCCTGTGTTGTGACCTTACGCTTTCCTCCCCGAGCATGTTCAATAATCCCATTTCATCACTGCCTCCTCAAACTTCATCTTATGGTTAAATATTCATGAATTTTATACATGAGGAACAAGAAATGGTCTCTCAACATATTTTCAGAAGCATTTTTTTTTTCCAGTTCTGAGCTAGCCTTAATATCTTTTCATGGGCACAAGAGTCGTTTTAATATTTTCTCTCATGTGTTTACTACTCCTATGCTTAGCCTATTTTTCTTCACTTTTTAAAACTTTAATGCTATGTGCTAATATATTTCATTTTAATATTTACTTATTCCTTGACAATTTCATATATGTATATGATGAATTTTAGTCTTTTTTGCCTCTATTAATCCCTCCTGTTCCCTTTTTCTTCCACTGAAACCCTTTTTACCCATCAAGTCCCCTTCCACTGTCGTGTGTGTGTGTGTGTGTGTGTGTGTGTGTGTGTGTGTGTGTGTGTGTACACCCGAGATGACTGGGGGTTGCTTGCATGAGCATTGGTGTGAAGTTATTTACAGCATCAACTCTGTTTTTCTGTCATGTTTTTGTCAATTCCTTGATCTTTAGAAAGAGTACTATTTATGTTTTAGATGACACTCACAAATACATATGACACATGCTGATGGCGTTCTCTGTCACACTTTTCAATTATTTTTTATTATGTTTATTGACATGCAAGCATTTTCCCTTTTTATAATCAAATTTGTCATTTTTCAGCTTATCTGAATTTTGAGTCATAACAGGAAGACAAGTCTAAACATTGAGGATACAGAGACATTCAGGTACTTAACCTAAGCCTTGTGTTGTTGATTCATTCCATTGTTTGCTTTTATACTTTATCACCGAGGAGCTTAAATGTTATTACTTTATAGGATTTGAAGTATGAATCTAGTTTTTATAAATGGCCAATGCATTGTCCACACTGTCTTCATCAGCTGGGTTTTATTTCCAAATATCTTAAGATTGACTATTTGAAAACAAAATGACAGGCATATTGAGAGGAAAAGCTGACAGATAATGATGTCTGGGGTATTTAATCATTTGATAGCAGGAAGAAATATGATTATCTTCAACTTTAATTATGTAAGCTTATGATGATTAGGAGTAAAACCTAGGAGAATATGTAACATTAAAAAATTTGACATATTATAAAATTGATTGATGTAGAAAGGGGAAAAGACATTGATCTAAAACAGTGGTTCTCAACCTGCAGATTATGACCACTTGGGGGTTGTATATCAGATATCCTGCATATCAGATATTTACAATTTGACTGATAACAATAGCAAAATTATAGTTATGAAGTAGTAACAAAATAATACTATGTTTGGGGGTCACCACAACATGAGAAACTATATTAAAGGGTCACAGCATTAGGAAGATTGAGAACCACTGATCTAAAAGAAGCAAGAAAGGAGATGTCTTAGTATTCTATTGCTGTGAAGAGACACCATGACCATGGCAACTCTTATAAAGGAAAGTATGTATCTGAGGTGGCAGCTCATACTTCAGAGTTTCAGTCCATTATTGTCATGGTGGGATATGGTGGCATGCAGGCAGACATGGTACTGGAGCTGAGAGTCCTACATCTTGATATGCAGGCAATAGGAAGTGAACTGAGTGTTGTCACATTGAGTGAAGCTTGAGCAAAGGAAACCTCAAAGCCCATCCTTACAGTGACACATTTCCTCCATCAAGGCCACACCTACTCTAACAAAGCCACACCTCTGAACAGTGCCATTCCCTTTGGGGGCCATTTTCTTTCAAACCATCACAGGAGATAAATGAGATAAAGATGAGAACTAAAATAAGACTCACATGATAAATAAATAGACATTAGTTGTTTAGTAATACAACATTCAACCTCATCCTACCTGCTGCAGAGCCAAATCAGTATCAGCTCATACGTAAAGTAAAAATCTCAGACTAGACAGTTAACCCTTGTAATGCAGAGCAGTTCCAGCAATTGCCAGAATATTCCAGAAGCCACAGGAGATTGCAAGGATACTTTACTTGATTATTTGGAGTTGAGTCATTACTCCCATTAGCAAGAGGCTTTGTGTGCAGCTCAGTAACAGAGCAGCACTATGTACTTGTGATGCCCCTGGATTTTTATCTGGGCACCAAATGAAGCGAGGAGGACAGGAAAGAAGGAAGGAGGGGAAAACATTCATGAGAAAGCATCCAAAAGGTTGGAAAGTTTTATTAGCTTCATAGACAGTTTTTCCAAGCATTAACATCACCAAAAAATTACAATAATGTGTAAAATGTTTTAATTCATTTAATAAAACTAGCATAGTGTTGACTTCAAAACCAGATGAGTACAATATAATAATTTTGATTTAAAATATATGAATGGAATATTAAAATTAGTTTAATTCCAATAATACCTAAAACAAAATACACCATTATTTTTGTTTATATGAATAATGAATGTTTATTTTAAATGTTAAACATTCTTTTTTGTTGTTTCTGTTTTGTTTATTTTGAGACAGATTTTTCTCTCTGTAACATTCCTGGCTGTCTGGAACTTGCTTTGTAGGCTAGGCTGTCCTGGAACTTACAGAGATTCACCTACATCTGCCTCCTTAAAGCTGGGATTAAAGGCATGTGCCACCATGCTCGGCTAAACATTCTTAGTGTAATTCATGAGTAAAAATTAAAAGAGAAAAATGGCATAATTGGCCCAGATATACAGAAGAATTGCGCAAAACTTTATTATTCTTTTATTGTAAAAGTTAAATTTTGAGAAATCTGTCTTAACCTGCAGAAAGACATTTGTACAAGCAAACCAAACACGTGGTGGTAGCATTCTTTTTGTTATTGTAATTAGTAGTAAAATACATCATCTATATTTTTTTCAAAATCATAAATTAGAATATCAACCATCTTTACTTTGTTTCCAAACATCTAGTGCTGAACATGAGGAAATAAATAAAAGGTTTAAGAACTGGAGAAGAAGTCATGCTTGTAGCACGAATCTTAAAAGGTCTTATTAATAAAAACAAACCTGGGAGCCAGGTATTGGGGTGAACGCTGGAAGATCAGAGAAGCAGAACAAGCCACAGTTAACCTCACCTCGTCAACTTCTCAGCTGATCCTGTTTCCTCATCCAGATTGATCTCAGCTGAACTGCTGCTAAAAGCCTAAAGCTTAGAAGCCTCTAGTTCCTGGTCCTCATGCCTTATATACCTTTTTGCTTTCTTCCATCACTTCCTGGGATTAAAGGCATGTGTGACCATGCCTGGCTGTTTCCAGTGTGGCTTTGAACTCACAGAGATCTGGATGGATCTCTGTTCCAGAATGTTAGGATTAAAGGTGTGTGCTACCACTACCTAACCTCTATGTTTATTATTATGGATGTTCTATTCTCTGACCCCCAGATAAGTTTATTGGGGTGCACAATATATCAACCACATTTGCTCATACCACACTTGTGAACCTGAGCATGGCAACCAAAGTCTATTAAAATAGTAAAGGAGTCCAGAAAGACTGTGAGGTAAAAGTCTGCATTATAAAGTCATACTTCATTTGCAATGACCAGCGACAAAGAGTTCATACTATGAGAAAAACAACATAGCAACAAGATAGGGAGTATCTAGAAATATAGCTAAGATCAAAAGGCTCTATGTAAAGAATGCTGATGGCCTGACAGAAAATCAACCAATAAGTGGGCATTTCAGCCATGTTCTTGGGTAAGGAGAAGAGATGATATAAGAATGGCAATACTCAGATTACTCTAGGGAATGATCTGGATGACAACAAAAAACACAACTAACCTTTTAAGAGAATTCCAAAAACAAATCAAGATTTAAAATAGATTGTGTTTCCTCTTCTTAAATTATTTAGTAGCATTCAACCGCATAACAGTTTTCCTACCCTGCTGTTATCTCTCTGTTCTTTGCAGCTATCTTTACAGGCACCAAAGCAAGAATTGCTCTCACAGATCTTGGTGGTGAGAGGCAGAGATCCATGAGGGTCCATGTGACTCACTGGCTGATGAGGTCGTGCTGTGGGTAGTCTTGCATGCTCCTAACACTTGTCAGAACTCCCCCTGCAGTATTCTGCGTTCTCCACTCAAAACAAACACAAAGAAAGAGCAACATAAACAAACAAGAACCTAATAGGGCTATGCTTTACAATTTCACAGGTCATTTCAAATACATATATAGTGGGAAAAACAATATCAGCATCTACATAGTAGCTGCCAGCAGAACCCACAATGCTTTCAAAGGGAACAACACTGACTCCATGTTTTCTGAACTCTTAGGGCTAAGTGCCTGGAATTCTTCCATGACAGAGTAGGTTATTTCTTTGAAGGGTCATTCCTTTCCAATGTCAATTAACAGGCTAATCAAAAGAATTAAGTGTCAATTTAAGATGAATATAATCATTCCAAAGAAGACAGCAACAATCACATGAGTAAATTATATCCTATCTGCTCAAAATAAAAAAAAAAAAAGCGTTAGTAAAACCAAAGTGAAACTTCATTGACCTTAAGAAGGTGAAGTTGCTACCATAGAGCAATACACATCATGCTGCGTAGCTGTTCATTTTAATAGTGCTCTAAAACATTTGGTATTAAGCAAGTATGTGTATATTTTGCATTTGGACCTGGGCTTTAATTTTTTTAATGCTACATACTATTTTGCATAAGGACAAACTTAAAGCTTTCTGATCCCAGCTTTGCTCATCTGAAACAAAAAATCCTCTTTTTCCCAATACTTATTTCATTGCTCATGTTTAATAATCTGTTATTACTACTAGGATTTTTTTCCTACTGTTTTATTCAGAACAGATGATCAAGATCTCCCTAACCCTAAAAGTACACATTAAAATATTTGGACCCATTTAAAACAAGGCACCAATTTCAAGTCCTGAAACTCTCAGATTTTTTTTTCTTTTCAGAAAAATCACACTGTAGAACTGTTTCTAAGTCAGATAAGGATAGTACAATTCAGGCTAAGATGATATGTTATTGTTCCTGCTAGGACACAGGATGGAAACATCCTGTAATTTACATACAGTCAGAACAAAATAAATATCCCTGGAACAGAATTGCCAGAGTCTCTGCACCTCTCCTCAAAGATCTCCTAAGTCTACAGTGAAAATGAAAGATGTTAACAATAAGTATGTTGAGCTTTTTGGTCTCAGCAAGTTATTCTAAAGCTTTGGAATGTGTCAGGTATAATGGCAACTGGGTCTTGTTGTATGAAGAATCAGCAGCCATCCATGTCTTAAATATATTTTACTAAGTAGATTTTTAACTAAGACATTTTTATTTGCATAAAATTCGTAGCACTGTGGAAAGGAGTGTGCTTCATGTAAAGCTTATGCTGCAATTGTAAAGTGGGACCTCTCTTGATGAATCACATTTGTGACTCGTAATTGGTAAAGAAAAGACCCTCAAAGCTACATATAAATTTACAGGTCACCTTCTATCTCAAGGTAAGGAAGCATTACATCTAAAAATGAAAAAAACAAACAAACAAACAAACAAACAACAAAACTCCCATCTATTTGGAGGCACATACTTCTGGGGAAATGAAAGCAAAGTGCTTCCCCCTGTTATTCTTTTTAAATATAACTCATTGATTTCTGTGGACAAATTAAACATAAACAACTGGCTTAACTTTTGGGCAATATTTTGAATAAAAATGTGAAAATACTAAAATCTTTATTATGGAGTGGGCTGGACTGTTGGCTCTAGGGTTAACAGCACTTGTTGCTCTTGCAGAGGACCTGGGTTCAATTCCCAGCATATGCATGGCAGCTCACAGCCATCGGTAATGCCAGCATCAGGGGACTGGACTCCGGGGGCACTGGGCATGCAAGTACCGCACAACAAAACACCCGTAAGCATAAAACAATAAATAATCTAAGTATAAAATTCTTACTCTACATTTAATCATAGGAAAGAAATATTCAATATTCCACAAGTAAGCCCAATATAATAGCTATAAATTTTGTTGGTATTTTCTATAAAATCAAGGAAATTTCAACTCTGTTTATTTTATCTAAAAGAATTTTTTTCCTGAGAAGCAATGTGGGTTTTTGTCAAAAAAAAAAAAAAAAATCTTTGAATAAGTCAATACAGATTTGCAGATTTTCCTCTTCAGACTTCTAATGTGGTGGGCTATGATGGTCTGCAGCTATTACACCATCTTTGCTCACCAACAGTCAGCCTTGCATGCTGTGTTGTATACACCTCTATTAAATGGCTTTCATCTACAAGAACTCTGGTAGCAAATGAGGCCAACTCTTAATGCACAGCACTTCACCGTAACTGTTTTTGGAGAGAGGACACCATTCAATCCATTAAACAAGAGTCGTCACGCTCTCCTGCTATCCACAGGCCTCTACCATGTAAGAGAAAGCTTAGAGAAATGAAAGAAACACACAGAAATCTATTCAGCTGCTCTAAATAGACACAAGACAGAATTGGTGCTGCTGGCCGATAGGCACAAAATCTTCCTCTGTGCATTGTCCTTGTGGACAAGAAATGTTACAGAAGATAATTTCAATATACAAAATTCAATTAACTTTTATGTGCTTACAGAGAATCATATAAAAACCAAATTAAGAAAAAAACTCTTAAAATATTTTAAATTTCTGCCGGGCGGTGGTGGCGCACGCCTTTAATCCCAGCACTCGGGAAGCAGAGCCAGGCGGATCTCTGTGAGTTCGAGGCCAGCCTGGGCTACCAAGTGAGTCCCAGGAAAGGCACAAAGCTACACAGAGAAACCCTATCTCAAAAACAAAACAAAACAAAAAAAATTTTTAAATTTCATGAAAACTATGAAATGCTTAAGAATTAATTGAGAGAAACACTGACTTGCATCTTGTAAAACCTTTCTGAGAGAAACAACAACGGCTGGAGTATGTGGAAAGGTATCCCCATTTTGGAACTGTCAGGAGCATTAAGAACATTGTGATACTGTTTCTAATTTGGCTGTAAATATTCAAATTAATTGCTATGAAAGTCCCAACTGCTTCTTTTTTTCTAAAATCAACAAATTTAACCTTGAGTTTATATTAAAAAAAGTTACATACATGGATAATGAAAATAATATTGAAAGAAAATAAAATAAGAATTCTTACCTGTCCTAACTTCAAAATTACTACAAAGCTATAGTAACCAGGCATTAAAAATAACTCAATGGGATAGAATTGAACATTTAAATCATAGCATTATGTTTATGGTGAATTGACTTTCAACAAAGTGATAAGGTAATTTAAATGTAAACAAAGATCTTTCCAATAAATAGTGCTTATAATTTATTTCCCATTTGTAGTAGGATGAATCGGACTACCACCTCAAACCAGAGCAACATTTTAACTCTGAATGAGTTTTAGAATTAGGTGTAAGAGAAAAATTAAAGCCTTTGAAACTATTTAAAGTGACATAGGTATTTTCAACACGCCACCATACACTGGTGTCTTAGATTTGACACCATCAAAAATGAAAATAACACAGAAAGTCATTGGATTTCATCAAAATTAAAAAAATATGCATACCTTAGGGGATACTATCAAGAAAAAGACAATACAAATCAAAGAATGAGAGAAAATATTTACAAATATCAGATAATATATCCATTAAGAAACTTATACTTAAAAAATGTTTTCACTCAAATTTTTCAAAGATACCCTTATTTAAGAGCATGAGCAAAAAATTAAAAAAAAAAACTTGAGCAGCATAGTAGAGTAGCGATAATGAAACATATAGAAATATGTTCAGGGTTATTAGTGTTATGAAAATGAAATAATCCCCAATAAACTTTTACTTCACATGCATGGAGATGAAGAATGGAAAAAGGAGGTGTGTGCAATTTCGAACTACTTTGCATCCTTAGGAGGATTATAAAATAGTATGGCCATTTTATAAGACTTTTAATTATGTCTAGAAAATGGGAAATGCAGAGTTAATGGACTTGCTAGAATTCTTCATGAAACATTCATACTATATTATGCAAATAGAATTTTTCATAAAAGCCAGGGAGTCAAAACAACTCAAGTGTTTCAACCGCTTAAGGCATTAACAAAATGTATCATTTCCATGCAAGGGAATATTATTCAACAATAAAAATGAAATAAGGTAAGAACTTTTATACAGATATTGAAAACATCATAGTAAGTGAAAAAAAGTCACTTTCAAAGGCCATACATGATTTATTTAATGTATTATGGGTTTTGTTAAGAAAAAATACAAATCATACAGACAGAAAGAAAATAAGTAGTTATCAAATGGTAGGGGAGGCATGCTCATGGTAATTATGCTGCACATATTTATATGCTGCATACATACGTGTGTATATATATATATACACAAATGTAGGCTTATACACACAAATATCTGTCTACATGTATATTATATATAGCCAGCATAATTACTTTAGAACATTTTATCACACAAACATATATTATATACATATGCTTATATATGTGTGAACATATATGTGTATATATATATGTATATTTGTTAGTGATAGTGATAAAATGTTCTAAATTTAGTTAATGCCAATTGATTATATGACTCTGAGAATATAAAATATCCTTCTGAGTTATACAATATTCAAGAATAATTTATGGTATGTGAAGTATATCCAATAAGTTTTATTATAAAATAAGTTATGACAGGAAGAGATGAAATTTTAGTTGAAGACATGGAATATTAATATAATAATAAGAAAATGGAACTTCAAATGAGAAAACTACAGAGGTTGAAATTTAAAGTACTCTTGACCGTACTAGCAGATTTGATTTGGGAAATAAATGAGCATACTCTAACAAGAACTATACACATTAGTATATTCAGAGGAAACAGCCTGAAAATATGAATACAGTATTAGAAATCTCAGAGACAAGTCCACTCATTGCAGTATACATGTAATTGAAGTCCTACTTCATTCTGCAAACCTGGTTGGGAGAAATTGAAAGCTAAGACTGACACATTCCCAAATATTTAAAATTAGAAAAAATAAATATGTTTTTGTGTATGTGCAGATACTTGTGTGCATGTTCAAGTGTTGCTGGCATGGGTGCACATTATTTCAGTCCAGAAAAAGACAAAAAAAATAAAAATAAAAATAAAACAGAAAACAATGGACAAGTGTAATATAGAACATCAAAAACCAGTCATTATTTCCCCCCAAATAGAGCAGATAGCGATCTAGGAATTCTGCTCCTGCTAGCTAAGTCCCAAATTCTCGATGCAAGCTGCTGGTGGAGAAAAGGCATCAACAGTAGTGGCCAACTAGGAACCCTAAAAACTTCCACAGCAATCATATAGGCAAAATGTGCCCACCTATGACTGTTATGGGGGCAACCAACCACCCTCTGGTTGGATTTGAGGGCTGCTCCACATGAGGGAATCCATGCCTTGCATTGTAAGCCTTGTCAAAAATCCATTCCTGTGAAGGTCATAGGGTAAGGAGCACAGAGACCTTGATACTGTTGTTTAACTAAAGTCGGCATAGCATCAAGCTGCTTTCTAAATATTTGCATTCACATCAATAGACAGATGTCAGTCTGGGTCTTTCTTAGAGAAGCTGCTCTTTGCAGTCAACTGCAGTGAGTGCAGAAACTCATAGCGATTCAAGATGCTGAGAGTAAGAAACCGTTGAAGGCATAGTCCCAAACAAGATATTTGTATCATCCCTTCTAAGGCTTAGGAACATTACAGAAGAGAGTGAAGGAAAATGATAGGGAAACGGGCTATGAAATGCCAACCTCTAGACATGACATAATAATTGTAACCATGAACTCATTACAACTGCTGATACTTGCACTGGGCTTGTGAATACACAAGACTAGCTTTCTCAAGACTCAAGAGTAGAGTATGGCTCAAAGGCCCTATGCCTTCCTTCCATTGTATTGGGTTTGATAGATTCCAGGAGAGGAAGAGTCCTTGTCTTCAACTATTCAACCATTGCTCAGCCTACCAGGCTCAGATGGATAGCACCAAACCCACAGTCATGCAGACAACCCTGTTTAAACTCAATATCACAAAGCAAGACAAGTAAGAATGGGAGAAAAGGATTGTAGGAAGGCAGGAGGGAATTTCTACTTCCTCGAAGACAATAGTGTAATGATAATAATAATAAAAAGACAACCACTTGGAAGAAATGGTTTGTAAAACATAGACCATAAAATGGATTTTAAAGTAAAATATATGAAGCCACTTTACAATTCAACCATAAAACAGATAACTAGAAAGAAATCAAAAGATTATAACAGACACTTTACCTAATAAAATATGCAGGCCACAACTTAGCAAATAAAATACACACAATATTATTAACCGTCAGGGAAATGTACATTAAAAATCCAATGAAGTACCCTGGTGTACCCACTCAAATAATTAATTTGAAATAATGTCTTTTAAGTAGCATTGGGAATTGAAACTAGTAAGTTATAGCTTTTCCATATGATGACAGTATGATAAAAATGGCACAGTCACTATGGAAATACAGTTGTTATTTTCTTAGTTTCCATACCTTTACCACATGGTCCATACATTCCTATCTTATATATTTTTTTTTCAAGAGCAAAACATAGCAAATCTCTCATCTCCACAATAACCTGGATGCAAATATTTTCAGTGGTTCCTCTTCCCAATCGTCAGACATTGGAGAGCTGTCCGACAGCCCTCTGCTGGGCAATGAGCAATAAACTGCGGTACATCTATAAAAATGAACACCAACAGGCAGTAACATTGAATGAATAATTGATATAGCCACAGGAACGAATGCCAATTGGATTACATGCTTAATGAAAAAATAAGACTCCAAGACTGTATAATGTCTGAGTGTACTTATGTATTGTTCCAGTCTCATTTGTGGTTATGATAAAACACCTTAACCAAAAGCAATGAAGGAGAGAAAGGGGATTGTTTTCGCTTGCCACACCAGGCCACAGCCCATCATTGATGGAAATCAAGGCAGGAGCTGAAGGCAGACTTGCTTGCAATTCCATACAGCACTATCTCTGTGGTGGTTTGAATGAGAATGGCCCTGATGGGTTCACAGGTTTGGATACTTTGTCTGCAGGTGGTGGAATTCCTTGGGAAGGATTAGAAGGTGTGGTCTTGGTGGAGGAGATGTATCACTAGGAGTGGGCTTTGAGGTTTCAAAAGACTCTTGACATTTTCAGTGTGTTCTTTGCCTATTGCTTCCCCTTTGAGATGTGACCTTTTAGCTGTTCCTGCCCCCCATACTTTTGCTCTGCCATTATGAACTCTTAACCCTCTGGAATGATAAACTCAATTAAATGCATTTATTGAAAGTTGTCTTGCTTATGGGGTTTTATCAGAGCAATGGAAAAGTAACTAAGCCAAACTCCTAACACAAAACTCACTTCTCAGCCAAAGAAGTATGACGGAACCATGGAGGATGTCACATAAGGCTGACAGACAGGGTTACAGTCAGTCAACTTTGTTGTAGAGTTCAGGACCACCTGTCTAGACACTGGTGCCACCCGCAGTGGACTGATTCCTGTTATATCAAGTAACAATAAAGCTGTTCTCCTATAGACACCACAGGAGAATCTCATCTAGGCAATTCCTCAGTTAAGATTCTTTTCCCAGATAAGTCAAAGTTGTACTGAATTGATAGTTAAAACTAACTGTGACATGCCCCATTCTGAAAAATACAGAATTACAGACAGAAGCAGATATAAACAGTGGCCAGGATCTGAAAGTAGAGAGAAGTGCTTACCACATAGCTGTACAGGGGAACTGCAGGAGATCAATATGTTGTTCTATATCTTCATTCTAGTGGTACATATCAAACTGTATATAGTTTTCAGAATTTGCAGAACTTATTATAAAAAGTGAATTTTTTCTAATACATGTAAAATATATTTTAAAGATAAGCTGAAAAGTTAGCTCCCTAAGTCACATCTGGATCACTCTGTATGTGACCTTTATACATCCATAGCTCCTTGGTCCATAAGCCATGGTTATGCAGAAAGCTGTGGATTCTCTCTTTATAATTGGCCTACAGCAGGGCATGAGTAAATGGTCTGACCGCAGTACACCCGTGGGTCTCGTCTTCTGCTGATCTCAGTACTGCAGTTTTATCTTGAGGGACCACTGCAGCCTTTGTGCAGAGAGCAGATGTCCTGGGTCATGTCCTTGAGATGGTGTGCTGTTCACTTCTGTTTGGTTTCTAAGAAAAACCTTTTGAAGCTGCCCTTGCCCAGGGACTTCCTGTTCTGTGACTTTCTCTTCCCTTCTTTTTCCTCAACCCTCAGCCGTTTGCAGAAATTCCTAAAAAAAAAAAAAAAAAAAAATCACCTCTCTTCACTGCTTATATAGTTTCCTCTAAAGTAGCATTCTATAACATTTGGGGAAAGGGCTCACTCCATTTCAGGATTGTTTATATGGATTTGCTTTTTCTTAAATCTTTATTTTCTAAAGATCCCTCAGATTAATTTCATATATAACATATTAACATAGAATTTTTTATTCTCAGAGATTAATGCTAAACATGTAAAAATGATTTAAATAGTTTCCCCCTTTATTACTGATTTCTTCTTACTCATTTTCTACTCTTTTCAATTTCTAGTATTTACCTTTACACAGCCTACTTTCTTATTCTTTCAAACCCAAAGGTAGTCTTCTTACATCTTTATAATCTCTCAGACACCAATAGTTTGCACTTCTATATTTTTAGTCGCGCCCTTTTTCTGTTTTGAAGTGGGGTCTCATTTCGATCAGGCCGGCGTCAGACTTGCTATAGAGGAGATTGGCTTTGAACCATGGGTCCTCCTTCCCCGACCTCACGAGGGCTGAAGTTAACAAAAGCGACTGACTCTTCACACACAGCCCCTCATCTCCTTTTCGGTTCTACAAACATCTTGTCTCAGATGCCCACCTATTTGGCGCTTACCTCACTAAACACGAAAAAACTTAATAATCCTTATCACAAAGGTTGAGGAACATCGGAACGCAAAGGTTGTGATCTCAGCAGAGAAAAATCCTTCAGCGACTAACACATCTGTGGCTTAAAGTCCAGCAGGGATACTGCTTCAGACAGGGACCACAGAGAACACACTCTAGGGGCACAGGCTAGCAGAGAAAGTCCCAAGGTTCTAGATATTTTTTTAAACAATTTATTTATTTTTATTTTATGGACATTGGTGTTTTATTTTGCATGCATGTCTGTATGAGGACATTGGATCCCTGGAACAGGAGTTACAGACAGCTGTGAGCTGCCATGTGGGTAACTGGGAATTGAACCTGGTTCCTCCAGAAGAACAGCTAGTACTCTTAACTGCTGAACCATCTCTCCAGCTCCCAAGGTTCTAGATCTTGATGGAAGTTTTAACTGCTCATGTGATGTCATGTAGGACAGAGATCTTTACTTCCTTCTTCTGCCGGAGACTTATAATCATTTGCTGTCTTCTCTCTCCCAGACTTGAGGACCAGATTATCCACTTTCTAAAGTGTTATACAAAACCCCACACTATTTAAGATAACAATAAAATTAATATTGCCTCTGCCAAAGCTCTAATTTTTTTTCATATATGAAAACTCTGTTTTCATCTTGAAAAATACTTCTTTGAAAAACAATTATTAAGTCTTGGAGAATTTCATAAAATGTATTTTGAATGTATTCATTCCATCCCCCAGCCCTCTGAATCACCACCATCTCTACCCTCCCCTCTCTTCATCCCCACCTATGAAATGTTTTGTTTTTGTTTTTGTTTTCTGGGTTTTGTTTTATAATTCACTTTTTATAATAAGTTCTGTTTATAATAGAACTTATTATAAACAGCCTTGACTGTCCTGGAACTCGATCTGTAGACCAGGCTGCCAACTCTGAATTTTGTTCTTTGTTTCTTTTTTGAGTGGCCATCCAGCCTGTCTTCCACCATGTGGATCTCAGTGCTTTCTTAGCGTGACACTTCATGATTTGCTAGTGCACAGCTCAGAAGGAGCCAGGTGGCCCCAATTTGCCTTGTTTGGAATATTCCCAACCCCTTCATTAGTTGAAATCCTAGTTATCATAGCAGTCGTATCAGGAAGTGGGAGACTTTGGACGTGATTACATTCTGAAAGTGAAGCCCTTACACATGGGATTAGTGTCCTTTGAAGGCTAAAGACAGACCACTCACCCTTCCAGTATGCTAGGTCACAGAAGGCAAACCCTCACCTGCAGTGGAATCTTCCCTTTCTGCTGAACTTCACAGAACTGAAGGGAAAAATAAGTCTTTCGCCTGTAAATCACCCAGTCTTTGGTCTTCTGTTACAGCAACCAAATCAGCCTGGGACACTGCTGGACTCTGCATTCTATTGAGGCAGGTGCTCACTGGAAAAATCCATTATTCTGTGAGATCAGGAAAATTTCACACAGAATTTTACAGACGACTACACCCAGAAGCTTTATTTAATGTACTTTTAAATTTTGGATTTATGGCGACCATTGGAAGCAGGTTGTTTTTGATTTCTATTTTTTGGACACACACAAAAAAGAAAAATGCATGTTTTATTAATAATGTTGCTATGGATTCTAGTGTTGTTTATGGCACGAAGGCCAATAGCCCAGCAGCTCTATGACTTCTGATCTAAGCTCTCTCATTCCTTTCCCTTCTTTATCTTTTGATGAGGTGCTGAAGAGATGGACCTTGAAAGTGTGGCTAGTGATTCAGCAACCAGAATATAGTTGAGGACTAGTAAAATTTATCACCTTAATCTTCTAAGACATGCCTTTGTTGATGTGCTAGAGCCTGTGGCCAAGGCAGTCTATGTGGAGTCCCTTCAGACAAAAGGGATACTGCTTAATAAAGAGCTTCTAGCAAGTTGTCTCCTCCCAAGCTCCCCAGTTTTTTCTTTTCTTTTTTTTTGTTGTTTGTTTGTCTGTGTTTGTTTGCATTTCCTACTCAAGTGTAGGGAATTATTTCAACACTGTCCAGCTTGCCCAAGCAGTCCTGTTCTCTACCTAAGACATACAATTTCCCTGAAAAATAGTTTTCTACCCAGTGGGTGGGTAGGTCTGGGACCGGTACCTCCAACAGTGGAATCAGAGCCTAGGAAGGATCATTTAATGTTGTTTTTTTAAATAAATATTTTTTATTTTATACTTAATTTAATTTTACATATCAGTCACAATTCCCCTGTCCTCCCTCCTCCCATCTTCCAGCCTTCTCCCCCAACCCACCCCCCACCTCCTCCAAGGCAAGGTCTCCCCTGGGGATTCTGTCCAGCCTGGTACATTCAGTTGAGACAGGTCCAGTGCCCTCCTCCCTGCACCATGGCTGTGCAAAGTATCTTACTATAGTCTTTAGGTTCCAAAAAGCCAGCTCATGTACCAAGGACAGGTCCCAGCTCCATTGCCTGAGGGCCTCCTAGACAGTTCAAGCTCATCAACTGTCTCACTTATCAAGAGGGCCTGGTCCAGTTCCATGGGGGCTCCTCAGCTATTGGTTCACAGTTCATGTATTTCCACTAGTTTGGCTATTTGTTCCTGTGCTTTTTCCAATCATGGCCTTGATATCCCTTTCTCATAGAATCCCTCCTCTCTCTTGCCAATTGGACTCTTGGAGCTCCACCTGGGGCTTGGCCGTGGATCTCTGCATCTGCTTCCACCAGTCACTGGATGAGAGTTCTATCATGACTGGGTGTTCAGCCATCCGATCACCAGAGTAGGTCAGCTCAGGCACTCTCTCGACCATTGCCAGTAGTCTATAGTGGAGGTATCTTTGGATTTCTGGGGACCTCTCTAGTACTCCGCTTCTTCCTATTCTCATGGGGTCTTCATTTATCATGGTATCTCTTTCCTTGTTCTCCAACTCTGTTCCGGGAAACACTCCTACATTGTTGGTGGGAATGCAAACTTGTACAGCCACTTTGGAATTCAATATGGCACTTTCTTAGAAAATTGGGAATCAATCTCCCTCAAGACCCAGCTATACCATTCTTGGGCATATACCCAAGGAATGCTCAATCATACCACAAGGACACATGCTCAACTATGTTCATAGCAGCATTATTTGTAATATCCAGAACCTGGAAACAACCTAGATGCCCTTCAACTGAAGACTGGATAAAGAAAATGTGGTACATATACACAGTGGAGAACTACTCAGCAGAGAAAAACAATGACATCATGACATTTGCAGGCAAACAGATGGAACTAGAAAATATCATCCTGAGTGAGGTAACCCAGACTCAGAAAGACAAACATGGTATGTACTCACTCATAAGTGGATACTAGATGTAAAGCAAAGGATAACCAGACTGCACCTCACAACTCCAGGGAGGCTACCTAGTAAAGAGGACCCTAAGAAAGACACAGGGATCACCCAGTGACAGAGAAATGGATGAGATCTACATGAGCAAAGTGGATGTGAGGGGGGTAATGAAGGGCCAGGGTCAAGGGAAAGAGAACTTAGGGGAGCAGGACGTCATTTTATGTTCTTGAAGCACCCCAAATATATAGTTATAAATGGATCGTTTCTGCACTGCTAAGAGTCAAATATCTGCCGAATGTCTCCCCGCCAGAGCTGCCAGTCCTGACAAGCAGATGCTATGTTTGCCCTGCCGGGGGACTTTCATCTGCTCTCATTCTTTGTAGCTTATTCTTCTTTTGCATCTCTCCTGATCTCTGCCCTCCTTCCTCCTAATTCTTTTCCCCTTTGTCTATCATTATATGACGGTAGCATAGAGTTTCTCTTGCCAAGTGATAACTTTGGGACAAATGCACAGAAGGATGACATCAGCTCACTGAAGGTAATACTGTCCATTCTTATTTTCTTTTACAATTTGGTATGAAATGATGGCCAGTTTTCCTTCTCTAGAACTGGCCATGCACCCAATTACCTGGGTGCCCATGGTGCTGCATGCTTCACATCAGTTTTATAGTGAGGTCACGCCATGTGGAGACATGCTAGCGCAGGGCATGTTTCTCTTCTGAGGCCTTTTGTTGGGTAGAGAACTTTGAGAAGTCCTTAGGGATCTACAGAGCATGGTCCTTACATCACCAGTGTGCCGGAAAGAATTTCCACAGTTATGATTGCCTTGTCAGGCCCTGCTTTCTGCCCTGGCTCAGGGGTAGTCTAGTTAACACAGGAGATCAGTCAACATAATGAATCACAGAAGCACTTTAACCTTAGGTGAACTCACATTCATGTTGGTTAAATGTCAGGGAGCCAATTAGAATGAGAAATCATCAAAGGCCTACCTGAGCTCTAGACTTGTGGGCTTTATTTAAAAGCATCCTAATAAGCACCACCTCCCGTGGTTCCAGAATGTACAGATTTGGACTAAATTTATTGCTGACGAGGTTGTTTGGGGGAGCTCAAAGACACCTTTGTGAGTCATAGCATCTAATCCAGTGGTACCCTAAATTTATACCCTGGAGGTTTCTCAACATGAGAAGGCCACAAACCACAGGAACCAAGCAAACCTCAAGTTTATAGCAACAGGAAACACTTACTCTGCAAGTGAAAAAATCCTTGTTCTCGAGGGGACTGCTGTTGACGCCATTGCTTCTTTCACATTCTGTACTCTAGGTGGGAGAGACCCAAGTCCTGGGTGCTTCTTTGGTAATTTTAGGCATGACGATACAGCTTACAGAAATCTATGGGTCTGCAATACAGCTGACCTGCTTTAGGAACAGAGAGACAAGTAACAGAGATGAGTATTTCTGATCCTGTAAAATAAAGTTGGAGGCATGAAGCTATCGATTCAAAATGTTAAGCTGACAATAAAGTGTGTGAGTTTGAAAATAGAAAGAGAGGTATTAACTGAGGTTATATCTTATCACTTGTTTATTATTAAATATATTTTGAATTCCTAATGAAAATCATCCTAATGTGAGGGTACTGACAAGGGTGTAATTAAATTAGAAGAGACTGGTTGGGGAAAGTGAAAAGTGGTAATACAGACTTGAAGGCAATTACAGCCCAAGATAGGGTTGTCTAATGAGAAATGTAGGGGAAAATGTGGCATGAACTGCTGAGAATCACCAGTGTGTATATACATGTGTCCATATATGCATGTATATATATTTATGTGCACATACATGCCATCCAGGCTCTGAAGCCTCAACAAGAGCAGAAGGAAGCTACTAGTGGAAGGGGAAGAAGGTTGCCATCATGTGAGAGATGAAATATTATATTTTGAGGCATATGATAGAAAGCTTTGAAAAGGTTTTCCTTTTTCAAGAGTTTGAAAGTAATGAATAAATGAAAGGATACTGTTGAGTGCAGAATTACAGATCAGGAAACAGTGATAAGGCATTGACAAGGCCTCTTGGATATAAACAAAGAGGGTCAATGTCAATGTTACAGCCAGTTTGAACAGAGCATTACCGTCTTTAGTTTCCTGTTATCAGGCATACTGAAGGCAGTTGGAAAGGAGGATCGTTTCCTTTTCATCTGGTTTCAGAGGTATCAATCTGTGGTTGGCTGGCCCATCATTTCTGTGATGAGGTAATGACTTATAAGATGTTCACAGAGCGGAACTGGTCACCTCCTGGCAGACAGAAAGTGGAAAGCACAGCAGATAGGGAGGACCAATAAAGAAAGACTTATGGCCTACTTCTTCCCATAGGTCTCATCGCCCAAGTCTCTACTCTCTCCTGGTAGCTAGTTCAAATATTGAAACCAGTGATAAATTAAACTGTTGATTAGATCAGAGTCTCCACCAACTCATTATCTCTGGAAATATCCACACAGACACACTAGGAAGCACACTCTATTTATCTCTTAGGTGCCTCTCAGTCCAATTAGGCTGACTATCATGCCTAACCATCACTACGAAGATTCCTGAATGTCTAGTATGATGGTTTCTCTTCACAGTTAACTTGACTGAATTAGAGGAACTCCCTAGGGTGTGACTGTGAGGCTCTTTCCAGGGAGGACAAAGGGAGATTGGAAGAGTCACCCTCATAAGAAACAGTAACTTCCAAAGTGTGACCCAGATGTAAAGCATCTGAGGACAAAAGAGGCTTCACTTCGATGTGAGCAATTGTGCCCTCCTTGGCTGTTGCCATCCTCCTATGACATCAATGTGGAGTTAATACTAGAGTGTTTCCAAGAACGTCTATACTTTCCTCATTTGGCTTCAGACCACCCAGGCACTCTGCTTATGGACTGAGCCATTCCTGGACTCTTGGCCACTCTGGTGTATAGAGAGGAGTTCTTGGACTAGCTAGCCCACATTTTATAAGCCAACTCAATAAACCTCCTTTCATAATACTGCATATGATTCAAGGAAAACCCTGAGGGATCTAGAACTATTTTCAGGGAAACTGCTGTCTAAGCAAGGAAAGCAAGCTATGGGGAAAAACAATTTAATATCAAATAATTGATATCTTTTAAAAAATTTTTTTTGTCTGTATGAATGTTTGACCTTCATGTATGTATGTATGTATACTGCATGTATGTCTGGTGCCCTTGGAGGTCAGAAGGGGGCATCAAATACCTTGGAACTGGAGTTTTAAATGGTTATGAGGCACCATATGGATGCTGGGGATCTAACCCCAACCCTTTGCAAGGGCAACACATTTCTAAACGGCTGAGCCATCTCTCAAGCCCTATGTACTTGCTACGTTTAAAAACACTTCAGCAAGAATTCTATTTATGTCTATGTGCTTCCAGTCTCCCATTTTGATGTTTCTGAGGGATGCTGGGAGTTGAACTCAGGGATGCTCTTGAGTTGAACTCGAGAATATGCAGATTTTTGTCCTCTATCTCTGAACTAAAGTCCTAGCTCACGTAGTTTGATTTTATATTTTACAAATGTGGGTGCCCTTGTGTTTGGGGCATAAATGTTCAGAATTGAAACTTCATCTTGGTGGATCTTTCCTGTGATGAGCATGTAATGCCCTTCTTGATCTCTTTTGATTGATTTTAATTTGAAGTCTATTTTGCTGGATATCAGGATGGCTACACCCGCTTTTCTTAAGACCGTTTGACTGCAAAGTCTTTTCCCAGCCTTTTATTCTTTGGTAGTGTCTATCTTTGAATTTGAGGTGTGTTTCTTGTATGCAGCAGAAAGATGGGTCCTGCTTTCGTATCCATTCTGTAAGCCTATGTCTTTTTATAGGTGAATTAAGTCCATTGATATTAAGGGATATTAATGACCAGTAATTATTCATTCCTGTTATTTTTTGGTCATAGTGTGTGTGTGTACTTCTCTTCTTTGGGGTTTACTTGCTGTGGTTTTATCTATTACCTGTGTTTTCGAGGGTGTATCTGACTTCCTTAGGTTGGAATTTTCCTTCTAGTGCTTTCTGTAGGGCTGGGTTTGTGGGTAAGTATTGTTTAAATCTGGTTTTGTCTTGGAATGTCGTGTTCACTCCGTCTATGGTGATTGAAAGTTTTGCTGGGTATATTAGTCTAGGCTGGCATCCATGGTCTCTTAGTGTCTGCATTACATCTGTCCAGGTCCTTCTGGCTTTCAAAGTCTCCATTGAGAAATCGGGTGTTATTCTGATGGGTTTGCCTTTATAAGTCACTTGGCCTTTTTCCTTGGCTGCTCTTAATATTCTTTCTTTATTCTGTATGTTTAGTTGTTTAATTCTTATGTGGTGAGGGGACTTTTTTGGGGGGTCTAGTCTGTTTGGTGTTCTATAGGCTTCTTGTATCTTCCTAGGCATTTCCTTCTTTAAGTTGGGAAAGTTTTATTCTATGATCTTGTTGAATATATTTTCTGTGCCTTTGAGTTGGTATTCTTCTCCTCCTTCTATCCCTATTATTCGTAGGTTTGGTCTTTTCATGGTGTCCCAAATTTCTTGGACATTTTGGGTCATGACTTTGTTGGCTTTAGTGTTTTCTTTGACTGATAAATCTATTTCTTCTACCGTATCTTCAACGCCAGAGATCCTGTCTTCCATCTCTTGCATTCTGTTGGTTATATTTGCATCTGAAGTTCCTGATCATTTACTCAGATTTTCTATTTCCAGCATTCCCTCGGTTTGTGTCTTCTTCATTTTTTCTATTTCCCTTTTCAGGTCTTGGACTGTTTCCTTCATCTGTTTCATTGCTTTTTCATGATTTTCTTTCAGGGCTTTGTTGTTTTCTTCCAGGGCTTTATTGTTTTTTTCTACTTTATTTGTCCTTTTCTCTAGTTTTTTTTTATAGTGTTCTTCCCATTTTTTCTTTGTCTTTTCCTCTATATAAGCCTCTACCTTCTTCATGATGTTATTCATAAGGCTGTTTTCTTCTGCTTCTTCCAATTTTTGATGTTCAGGTCTAGATGTTGGAGGAGGGCTAGGTTCTGGTGATGCTGTATTGCTCTTCATTTTATTGTATGTACTTATGCCTTGACATCTGCCCATCTCCTTGTGGTTCGTTCTTGGTCTTATCAGAGTACTTGGTCCAGACAGAGCTGACAGATTCAGGAAGTCTCTCTCTCTTGTCCAGATGAGAGCTATCTTGTCCAGATGGGAAGTCCAGGGCAGGATGGGAGCTCTTATCTAGACGGGAAGTCCAGGGCAGGATGGGCGCTGGGGGCCAGTCTCTAAGTCTCAGGAAGTGGCTGGGGTCTCGGGCGGATGGGTGTGGGGACAGGGATTGGAGATTGCAGGGTCTGTCGGGGGTCTTGGAAAAGGGGAGCCTTCCCAGTAGGGCTAGAAGGGAACCTGGCCAGTGGCCAGAACCTGGGGCCAAGTTCGGTAGGTCTTTCCCGGAGTGGCTGGTGCGCAGGTATGGGATCTAGGCTGAGCCCAGGCACTCACCTCTTGTCCAGACGGGAAGTCCAGGGCAGGATATTGATTTTATATTTTAATTATACTTAGATATTTCAATTTTGTACAAATCATAAAAGTGATGTAAAATACCAGGTCTTACTTTAGTCACATATTCCACTTTCTATCTTCTAAATAGATGTCATTTGAAATTTACAGTGTATCCCCATTGACCAACACTTGACAGGAAGTTTTAGATTCTTCCTAAAATATCACCTAGATTAGCTGAAAAATATATGTCCATTTAATCATTTATCTTGTTGAAACATTTTTGGTATATAGAGACAAAGAAACTCAATCAAATATGACATATTATATTGTGAATGTGAGATTTTACCAAATATTAAAGATTGATCTAGCCAGAAAAATCATGAATGGACATAGTGACTAAAATTTACAAATACTTGATATGTAGAAAGGGCTATTTTTGAAATTTGTCCAATAGTTTTAGTATGAAAAATTTATGTTAATTGATAATTATTTTTTATAATCTTGTTTTGAGTTCTTTGAGAGAAAGGAAAAACTTAAGTATTTTTTCTATTTTTACACTCAGTTCAACCAGCACTCAGAACAGAGCACTTCAATTCTGAAGATGAAAATGACCAAAGAACTATTTTCTGTTAGCCGTAGACTAGAATTTTTGCAATTTCAGTTGATTCTAGCTACCTGGAGGTAAAGTCAGGATCCACAGGTTAAAAGCTCAATCCACAAGAGGTTCTCCACACCCCCACTGCCTCAGATGCCAGCAGTACATAGTAGGCATTCAATGATAGACTGGTAATAACGGGTGTCCAAAAAAAACCTGTTCTCTGGATTTGGCTAGTTTGCCAGATGACTCACAGACCTCAGGTCAAAATTTCCTGGTTTAATAAATGATGTGGGAGAGAATATGGAGAGCTGCAGTGGACTAGGTATGTGGGAAGAGGTGTAGAGTGCTCATGCCCTTTCTGGATACAAAATTGTCCTAGAACCTCCATGTTTTCATCATTCTGAAAGCTCCTTGAATTATGTCCCTTTGGGTGATTATTGAGGCTGCTTTATAAAGACACGAGTGATGGTATCTGGTTATTCATGATGAACTCAAACTGCAGACCTTCTCCCCTCCCTGTAGGCAAGGTAGCAGGGCTAGAATTCCAGCCCTTAAATGAAAAGTTGTTTTGCTCAGTCAACCAGCTCTCACCCTGGGGCTGTACAGGAGCCCACCAATGGCCTACTCTTTAGGATAGTGGAGCTTTCCATCCTAGGACATTTTAGGGGTGTGTGTTGGCTGTGGTATTTGACTCTGTGTCAGACATAGGAACTGTGTCCAGGGTCAAAGACAAAATACTCCTATAAAAAATTCCTTCTTGAAGCTGGATCAGGGGTGTCTGGAATGCCTCACAGAAACCAGGGGCAGAAGCCAAGTCATGTTTCCTGTGATGTCACAGTATCAGAAGATATGATTAAAACAAATGATTATATGTCAAGGAAGTGTCCAAACACAAAGAAACTTTTTATATAGTGGAGTGTACAGAATGAAATATCAATACCCAATTCCCCAACACGAGAGTACATATTTGAATAATGTATAAAGAGTTCATAAGAAATACATTCATGTGTTTTTCATGACACTCTCAGGTAGGTCTTGCAACACTTTGATAGAGGCACTGAAGGACTGTGCCTGCTGATCTAGTGGGAATCATCACAGGAATTACACACACAAGCAAGTGTGGTACAAATGCTGTAATTTTTCCCAATTTTGATGTTAAAAAAATAAAACAGAAAAGGGATACTACTTTAAATCATATTTGCTACATATGTTACACAATATACAAACACACATGTGTAGAAGTAACTGTCTTATTAAATAAGAAACACAGAGCCAATGTAAAGATGAAAGCCCAAGAGGTCAGAGCTAAGAGCCTTACCCTTCCAGCTTCAGCTATCCTCTCCAGCCAAGAGAGCTACTTCCTGTGTGTTTGTCTTTAATAAAGCCTTTCTGTTCTGCCTTCTCATTGGTTGTAAACCCAACCACATGACTGCCTCATCACTGCCTGTCTGTACAGACCTCCAGGTCTTCTATGGTTGGTATTGAGATTAAAGGCATGTGTCTCCACGCTGGCTATATCCCTGAACACACAGAGATCTCTGCCTAGCTCTGCCTCCCAAGAGCTGGGATTAAAGGCATGCACCGCCGCCCAGCTTCTGCTAAGGCTTGCTATTAGTTCTGACCCCCAGGCAACTTTATTTATTAATATACAAATAAATTCACATTTTAGTACAAATAAAATATCACCATACACGTGAGTATATGAGTGTCATATATATGAAATTTGTGATTATTTCTATATGTACATAAACTCTGAAACAAGTGTTTGCAATTATTCTATTTCAGGGGGAACATTTGAATATACGCAAGTTAAATGATTCATGAGAAGCATATAGCTACTACCCCAGAGACCTTTCTATAGTATTGTATATTGTGAGGTTTTTTTCTAATGTTGTTTTGTCTATCTTGTTGCATTATTTTATCTTATTTCTTAAAGAATTGAATATTTAATTCCATACATCAAAATATATTTCTGGAAAAGCTAACTCTGTCTGGGTGTTTCCTCTCCTGAGGAAACAAGACAGATGCAATGGATGTGGCCATTATTGATTTCTGTATCTCATATGAGTTTACTCATCCATTGGCCACCGGAATTAATGGAGTAGAGCCTAGGAGGTCAAATGACGCAAGCGTTCTCTGCTCCCCACCGCAAACTTGTTAATTTCTCTAAGGCAAACTCGACCACTGTATTATATTGGCTCAACTTACTCATCCCGGGCCTATGAGCCTCAAATTACATTCTCTGGTTTTTCCTTTGATCCGATTTGGGGCATGAAAAGGGAGGGAGAAGTGATGTCCAGGGGCTTCTCATGGCCACGGTCAGTGTGGGCTGCCAGGCCCTCCTACGGCTTATGCACATTGTCCCTGTTTGGGGGACATGGCTGTTGATGGGTGCCCAGCTCCTCCTAATCCAGTGCCACTCCAGCTTCAGTGTTGTGTTTCCTATCCTGACGCTTCTTGGCAAACTGTCCCAGGTCTGTCTACAGGCCATATGCCAGCATGAAAGGCAGGGACCATGGATGGCCAGTGAAGGGTTGCGTCTGTCCCTCTAGGATCAGTCTGAAGAGATATTTCCCAGCATGCCCTCGTGTTCCCTCACTGTAGCTTATCATTTCCTCCCCACTGCGCTCAGCAGCCTTGTTAGCTTTCCATGCCCTTCACACAAATCCTCCACTCAGAGCTGCTGCTTCCCTGGTCACTCTCTGACTCTGGATGGATCCTGGAGGAATTTGCAGGACAGGGTAGAAGACACAGGTTTATTTAGATCTGGGTTCTCTGGAATTGTTTTTTTGTCATTATTTTGGTTGGGGTGGGGCTCCTGATTAGCAATGCTTCTCGATCCATGGGTCAAGTCCCCCAAAGACCATCAGAAAACACAGATCTTTATATTATGATTTATAACAGCAGCAAAATTACAGTTAACAAGTAGCAACAGAAATAATTTTATTCGTGGGGTCACCACAACATGAGGAACTATCTTGAAGAGTTGTGGCATTAGGAAGGTTGAGGACCACTGACGTAGAGGGATTTTGTGTCTTCCAGACTGGGAGTTTGGTTACTGTTTCAAGGCCACGTTGACATATGCATCCTATCAGAAGAAAGCTATTTCAATATTATTCACATTAGTTTTACCTCAGGTTATTCAGGGGCTCTGCCAGGCTTTTCGACAATAAAATTGATATTTTCCTCCTGAAAGTAATAATCTATTATGACATTTATAGAGTCAGGGCATATAGCCGACTAGTCCTCAGATCTTTCACCCAATACTTGTCACATCACTCACTTGCTCACCTGTGATTCTTACCTGAAGCTTTTCCTAGCACGGTGTTTAAATGATCAGTTTATACATAGAGCCCCATGATTGTGTTTTCACTCACTTAGTATTTCTCTGTCAATCCCTTCCTCCTCTGTCCTGAGCATGCCTTTGCCTGTGTGTATATGCACATATACATTCATTTGATATAAGTGTACACTTACAAATTTATCTTTGATCAATGGTCTATAATCTGTCTTCAAATCAGTTCTGAAAGTGTCCCACATTTGATCATGGGAGCCTGGATAAGCTGAGACTTATGTCATTTTGGACTTGTTCCTGATTTTTGTGTTTTCTTATTCTTTAACGTTAAGACCTTAAAGGTGTAATATTCATGTTTATTTTGGCTTCATCATTGGAGTCAGGTACTCCATGATCTCCAATTTTTTTTATTAATATACAATATTTAGAAACATATTAGAGCCCCAAGAACATTTTCTCTGAATGTCACATTTTTTTCATAACTGATCTTATGACTTAAGGGTGTGTGGTGTGTGTGTGTGTGTGTGTGTGTGTGTGTGTGTGTGTGTGTGTGTCTGTCTGTCTGTCTCTCTCTCTCTCTCTTTCTCCGTGTGTGTGTGTGTGTGTGTGTGTGTGTGTGTGTGTGTGTGTGTGTGTGTATTTTGAGACAAGTCTCTATAGCTCTGGCTGTACTGGAACTCAATATAGACACTTTCCTCCTTTAATATGAGTTAGAGATGTGAGACCTCTCATCTCTGCCTCTCAAGTGCTGGGATTAAATGCATGTGCCACCACGCTTGACCCTGACTTTAAAACTTTTAATTGAGATTTTTCTTTAATGTAATTGGCCATTAATTTGAAGACACTTAACATTTTTATTCAATTTAAACTTCATATAAAATCTTTCCCAAAAACTATGTTACAGAACCTTCTACCCATACTTCTTCCGAGCACTTATGTTCATTCACTTACATTTATATCTATATCCTATTTGGTTTATTTTTTATATATGACACATGATAAGCTAATTCTAAGTGTCAGCTTGGCTAGAGTAAAGAATACCTAGAACACAAAGCATTCTATTTATAGGTGATGTGAAGGTATACCTAGTGGAGACCCTGCTTGATTCTGAGTGTGCCAGATGGGGAGATTCATCCTGATTGTGGGTGGGCACTACCCAGTTGTCTGTGTCCCAAAGAGAATGACGAAGAAAGGCAAATACATCTATTTCCAGGAGTTTGGAGAAACCTTTTCTCTCTTATTCCTGAACATGTAAAGATCAGGCTTCCCACTGGACATACAAATTACACAGGTAGCCAACCTCTTCCCCAGGGTTCTCAGGTCTTCCGCCCTGAACTGAGCCAATCGTTGATTTCCATCATTCTGAGGCAGACATCTCAGAATCTCCAGTTTGCAAACATCTTAGGTAGAAGTACTAGGACTTCTCAGCTTTTGTGTTTATGTGAATCAGTTTCCCTCATAAAGTCTCTCTGATAATATCTGTATCTACATCCCATTGGTTCTGTGTCAGAGAGCCTTGAGCATGAGAAATCAATTCAAATTCATCTTTTTCTCAAACAGCTTTCCAACTATTGAAACATAATTTATATAAAACTTTACTTTTGTCTTATTCATTTGATATGTCAGCTTTATCATTCATAAAGTACCAAAACATACTGACTGTATCTTGCTACATCTCCTCCTCTATTCCAAGGCTTACTGCTTTTCCCATATGCCAATTAGCATGCTGTTTAAGTTCAGGGAAATGTTCCATTTTAATATTGATTGACTATTACACAGTAAATTGTTAATGTACATGTGAAACCTTGATTCAATATTTCCCTTGATAGCCCTTATTTTTCAGCCATTTCCACATTCTTATTTTTTTCAAATTTTATTTAAATAACATATTTTCATTTATTTTATATATGTACCACAGTTTCCCCTCTCTCTTCTTCTCCCAGTCCACTGCCTCTGCTTCTCACCTACCCCTCTCCCCATCCATTTCTCCTCTGTCTCCATTCAGAGAGGGGCAGGCCTTCCATGGGCTTGAACAAAGCATGACACATCAAGTTGAGGCACATTCCTATTTTTTTTCCAAAATGTTTCCCCCTTCTATTGCTAGAAACTTTAAGTTTTCAAAACAAAACAGTGGGAAAACTTTAAGCCCAGCAAACGCTTTTTGTCCTAGTATTTTTTTTTTTAATTTTTACTTTTTATATTTCATCATTCTCTAGAAAACGCATGTCTTTCTATTGGTAAGTATACTTATTTTACCTTGAGGTTTTCATTAACATTGAATTCCTAATATACCCATCTACAGAACAAAGTTAAATCAATATGATCTAGCTTAAAGGTCACATTATTGAAATATTATGTGTATGCATCTCCTCCACTTTGGAATGCTTGGAGCTAGTATATTATAAACCTTACACTGGACCTAATAACACATATTCATCAATTATGCATTTCTCCATATTTGCATTTGTGTTCCCCCAAACTCGGCTACTACTGTTTGAATAAACACAGTTGAATTATAACTTCTGGTTATTTAATCATGCATAGAAAAGAGAAAATAATGCCTTAATATAATTACTAACATTATTCATCCTTCTGCAGACAAATATAAATGATAAGTAGCCCACAAACAGTATGAGGGATGTAAAATACAGTCATTCAGAAAGAAATCTGTTTTCAAAAGAGGATTGGATCAGACATTCAATTTACCTTAAAGCAAATCCCATTAAACTGAAGAAAGGATGAAAGCACCCTTGAGCCCAGGAATCAGAGCTGGAAAATCACAGTGGAGAACTGGGCAGTGCAACTAGTGAGCCAATAAACCTCCAATTTCCTATATGAGAGAGCAAGGCAACTTAATAAACAGGATTTGGTTGATATTGCTTCTAACCTAGTTGTAGAGTTTCATGTAAACAAAGCCTTCTCTCCCACCCACCTGTTCCCAAATACAACAGCAGCTGCTTCCCAAATTACCACACAGAGGCTTATATTAATTATAAATGTTTGGCCAATTGCTCAGGCTTATTACTAACTAGTTCTCATATTTAAATTAATATTCTAATTTAATTAGTATTAATTAATTATAATTTCTATTAATCTATGTATTGCCATGTGTCTAGTGACTTTACCTCTCTTCTAGCACCTTGCTTCTTAGGCAGCTGGCTCCTGTATCCCCTGACTCCACCCTTCTTCATCCCAGTCCTCAGTTTGATTGTCTCACCTAGCTTCCTGCCTGGATACTGGCCAATCAGTATTTATTAAACCAATTCCAGTGGCCCAGTGTAGATATACTCACTACAGTTCTTGAGCCAGGGATTGGAAACAGGTAATGGTTTCAAGTAAAACATGGTTTATTTATTAGACAATCATATTTTATAGCAATTAAAAATAAGTGACATTCAAATGGAAAATTAGAAGTCTAGGCAATAAGGAAAATGTGGGGTGCCACCCCACCCCCACTTTTCCCCAGAGCACTCTTGAGTAGGAGCAGCAGGAAATATTAGTTAGAAGGACAGAGGGGAGAGAAACAGATAGAAAATACCAGATAACCTCAGGAGAGCCTGGATTCTAATCCATCTGGCCCTGACTCACTCTGCCCTAGGGCTTTTAAAGGAATGCCAAGGGGTGGAGCAAAAGACCTCCCCCAGCACAGACAAGTGCAGACCATCTCAGACACCTGGTACTCAATCATCCTCTGTGGCCCAATCATTGTCTTTATGCGAAACTGCTGAGTAAAGCCACGAGGAAACCCAAATGGGCTCCAACAGGGAAAGACAAGAGAGGACATGGGCAGGGAAGGGGGGATTGAAAGAATGTGATGGGGAAGAGCAGAAGATGTAGATGGGGAAGGGGATGGAGAGGGAATTTGTAGGAGAAGAGAGAGATTGGAAAAAAGAGAGATATTTGAGTTTTTATGATACTAGTACAGCTTTCACATAATTATTCTCCACAAATTACCCCCAGATTTCTTCATTAAGCCCTTGTATTGGCATCCATGACAACACAAGTATGCTTCACCTATTTGTCACATCATGGCTCCATGCTGAGAGTCCTCATAAATAAGCCAACACACATCCAAGCAATTAATAGGATTTATGCTGGGGTGGATGACTTTAAAGTCAACTAAAACACTCATATTTTTTTCCTCACCTCATTATGTTTACAAGTGGTAGCAATTAGGTGCCAAATAGCTAGCATGTATCATTATGTCGGGAAAAGTTTCTGGGTATTTCACTGCTTCGGCATATATTATAATTAAATTTAGCCCTGTATGGTCCTAAAAAGTACATTTAATTTTACAGAAGATCAAGAATCTAAAATAGCAACACTTGAATCCATAAGCCCATTGAAATTATATGTACCTCCTTAAAGGTTGACTTCTACCCTATTAAGAGATTAGGTGTGGGATGGAGAGATGGCTCAGTTGGTAGAGGTGTTGTGTACCTGCTTAATGAGCTGAATTTGATTTGAATCCAGGATACCACAAGGTTACAGAACAGCGCTGACTTCCATGAGCTGTCCTCTTATATCTGCACAGTACCATGCTCCCCTTGGCACAGATGTGCATGCATGTACACACACACACACACACACACACACACACACACACACACACACATACACACACTATATATATGTGTATATATATATACATATATATATATAACATACAATTTATTTCTTTTTATTACATATAATGAAATAAATTTCCAAAAAACTTAAAAAGAGGTTAGGTGCAAGGGTGATAGTGAAAACATTTTAGGCATGAGGACATGGCTCAGTGGGCAAAAAGGGCTTGCTATGAAAGCATGTGGACCTGAGTTCAGGCCTTCAGCACCCACACAAAATCTGGGAGCTGTGGCGTGCATCTGTAACCCAAGTGGTGGAGGAAGAGTGAAGACAGGCAGATCCCAAGGTCCGGCTGGCCAGCTCGTCTAGCTAAAACAGAGTTCCAGGTTCAGTGTCTCAAAAAATACAGGGTGGAAGCCATTGAGAAAGACAGCCTAACACTATCCTCTGGCCTCCATGCTAGCATAGTGGCATCCATGTGCACATGTCATTACACACACACACACACACACACACACACACACACACACACACACTTTGCAAAGAAGCTAAAATATTCTCTACAAGAGAAACTTGAGTTTTGAAAACTTCAATATGATTTAGATTTGGCAGAGACTTTTCCAATCCTTATAACCAAACATGTCCGATCAATACTAACCTGTGGAAAACAGAATGAAGAAAATTTGAAAGTCACACTTCAAAATTCATATTAAAATCAATTGCGCTATTGTATAGCACATAAAGATATTTCTGTCAGATTTGATCAAACATCCAATTGGTTTCTCCCCTGTGTGATTTTCTCCTTTGGCTTTAATCCAAGACGTCAACGCATACAGCGCTCAAGTCAAAACAGACCTCCAGGAGTTTGTCAGAGTCTGGCGAGAGCTGGAACATCACTATGTGGGAAAGGGAGCAGTCGGTGGAAGGCACTGTTGTCCACTCTGACCTGTGTGTCCCAGAGCTGACAGCGGAGATGTGCAAAGAGGTATCTCCACTCCTGTGCAGACGCGGGTGACCCTCATCTCCCAGCATGAGTGAACACTGAATGTTTCTCACTTCTCTAATCTTTTCGGATCTCTTAGCCAGCCCTCATCATTTCTGTCTTCCTGAAAGGCCTGTTTTCTGTTTTACAGGTCTTCATTTTCAGTCTTATCAATTCAGAGAGGTAAGGGTTCATCAAGATTAGAGAGACTCTATTATGCACTTACTTTTTCTTTATTTATGTACGTCTTCTTTTACACATTTTCCTTCCTCTTTAAGACTATTTTGGCAGGGTGGTAGTGGGCACATGCTTTTAGTCCCAGCACTCAAGAGACAGAGGAAGGCAGATCTCTGTGAGTTCAAGGTTAGCCTGGCCTACAGAGTGAGTTCCAAGACAGCCGGGGCTACACAACACAGTATTCAAAAGACTATTTTGAAAATTATCAATTATTCCAAATTTGACAATTTATACGTTATACTGATTTTTGTCATTTCCACACTTTATTTCAGGTTTGAATTCCTTGTACCTATCATCTTTATTTTCAAAACAAATATTTGTCTCTATTCCACACAGTGAAGTACTAATCAGCTTATTGAGTGAGCTGTGTTTGGTAGAATATGAGCTCTTTATTAACTCTTTACAGTAAATCAATTTCCTACCTGTGGCTGAAATATAAGATATAGTTTATGCATTTCCTGGTTATCCTACAACATAAAATTTCATTATACAATACTAGGTTTATTTTCTACCTAATCTTGGACTTGAGTAAGATAAAGAGGAATCTACCACTGGAGATGAGATGGTAGTTAGGTGAGCATGAATTTCACACATTTTCTATCATTGAAAAGCTTTAGGTTTCCTATCAGAAAAAAAAAAAAAAAAAAAAAAAAAAAAAAAAAAACAAACCTGCGGTTAGGCAGTAAGAGAAATGGGAGAATAAGAATAAAAGAATCTTAAATAGTTTACAGGATGTAAAAGGCAGTCAGAACACTACGTCAGATATTCAACAGCTTCTTTTCTCATATCCATGGGAACAACTGTCCCACATTCTCTGGGGGACCCCTGATTATATGTTACCATGAAATGAGCAACGCTCTCCATAAAGTTTCTGGCTTTTGATACTTCCTTACCATTGTTGGCTGAATTCCTAGTGCCCGAGAAATGACTCCCTTCCAAGCCTTCAGAAGCACTACAGTCGATCCAAAAAATAAATACATCCTTTATAGTTCATCGGGGATAATAATATAAAATGGAAGAATCAGCCGGGCGGTGGTGGCGCATGCCTTTAATCCCAGCACTCGGGAGGCAGAGCCAGGCGGATCTCTGTGAGTTCAAGGCCAGTCTGGGCTACCAAGTGAGTTCCAGGAAAGGCGCAAAGCTACACAGAGAAACCCTGTCTCGAAAACCAAAAAAAAAAAAAAAAAAAAAAAAAAAAATGGAAGAATCACAGTCATCCCAGGTAATGTGTGAAAAGCAGCCAACAAAACTCAATACATTCATGATTTAACAGAACCTAACAAAATAGAAGGAAGGGACATGGACATCATTGAAGCCCTACAGGAAAAGCTCACAGAAAACATCACACTCAGAGACAAGGGACTGAGAACTTTTCCTTTTCAACAGGAACATGACAAGGATGCTTACTTGTATGACTTCCATTCCCCATCATTTTGGGAGTTCTAGGCATAGGAAAAAGATAAATTGTTTCTTTATATGCTCATAAGAAAAACATTTTTACCTACAGTTGAGTGACAAAAAACAAAACAAACAACAAACAGAAACCCTGAGCCACAGGAAAACCAAGTACCACACACTCATGTTTAGAGCTAGCATTAGGAAGATTCCTAATCTATTCCTCTCTCAGTCAACATAGCTAGAGGGGAATACACAGATCAAATGAAACCGTGTCTTCTCACTGGAGAAGTAGCCCCTTGGCTAATTACCCTAGTCAATCTCGTCAGTGTCAGTTATATCATCTACATCCAAGCTCTGCCTGAGACAGCTCCTCAGACAGGGACACTCAAGGAAGACAGTGCTTATACGACACACTCTAGACATTTGCCTCTGCATGTTTCTAAAGATTACACATGAGATTGTGCTTTAAAAAAGTCTTTGAATCTTGAGGCTGGAGAGATGGCTCAGCACTTACTGTTCTTACAGAGGACTGGGGTTCAGTTGTCAGCACCCATATCAGGTGACTCATATTAGCTTTAGAGAATTAGATGCTCTCTGGCCTCCATAGGCGCCTGAACTCAGGGAGTGCACGTAAACTCCCACAGACAAGCACACATACACAATGATTTTTAAAATGATTAAAAACCCAAAAATTATAAATATTTTAATTCTGATGCGTTCTAAATAGAACAGAAGGGAGTAAAAGGAACAGCGAGGAATCTGCATCAGAAAACACAGGGCACTGGCACCCATGCTGGCCACCGACTCTCTCTGGGATCAAAACACAGCCCTGTAGGTTTGAGTTCCTAGGAGCCATTTAATATTTCCTCCTGCATGCACAGAGCATTCCTTCGTCATTTCTGTGCTGTTTATTGCTTTATTAAAAGCATGCAACCATCATAAGGAGAGGGCTTTGGAGTGATAAATGTGTCTAATACTTTGACACTGGGCGTGCTTTCCAGATGCAGAGTAAATGATGCCTGGAGGCCTTTCAGTATTTTGGGAGTTTTAATAAAATAGAGAAAAACAAAGAGTCTAGCAACTGGAAACTTGGGAATAAGGAAGGCTTCTACATCCACAATTTACTGTATGCCCCCACTCCCCTGCACAGATTTCACATTTCTCAAGTAAAAGAAAGGCACTGTTTTGTAGGCCACCCTGCTAAACATGTCTTATTTCTAGAGCAGTTGTTAAGTCAACTTCTTGTGAAATTACCTATATTTTTGTTATTTTTTCAAGCAAGTGCTTGCTTTCCTTTTTTGTTTTCACTTATTTTTTTTCCCTTTTTTAACTCTTTTTCTTCTTCCATGTAGTGGTTTGAATAAGAATGACAACTGTAGGTTCATCTATTTGAAAGCTCAGTCATCAGGGAGTGGAACTGTTTGAAAGGATTAGAAGGTGTGGCCTTGTTGGAGGAAGTGTATCACTGGGGGTGATCTTTGAGATTTCAAAAGCCCTCACCAGGCCCAGTCTTTCTCCTTCTCTCTTCCTGCTGCCTGCAGATCAGGATGTAGAACTCCTATACCATGTCTGCTTGCATGCTGTCATACTTCCTGCCATGATGATAAAGGACTAAGACTCTGGAACTGTAAATAAGCCCCAATTAAATGCCTTCTTTCTTAAGAGTTGTCTTGGTTATGGTGTCTCTTCACAGCAAAAGAATAGTGAGTAAGACACTCCACAAGGCTCATGTGTGTCCATGATTTTGTGTGTGTGTGAATGTGTGTGTGTGTGTGTGTGTGTGTGTGTGTGTTGACAAAGTATACCAGTGAATTTAATCAGCTCGACTTGAGCATTCATTGTCAATTTTAGGAGATCTCACCATTGTTATTAAAACATTGTGTATATTGATAGTGTTTGTAGCATTATAGATAGTGAGAAAGGTGCATGAAATTACTGTCTATACAAAGCATCAGAGGAAGTTCTTGGTTATGCTTCAGAACTTGAGATAAGACCCTATTGCTGAAGACTCTACACACTTGAGTCACAGAACAAGGAGAAATCAATCTGGTGCTGACCTGGAAGCTTTATCCTTACTTGCTGGCTTTTGTAGTTCTGGAACATGCAATGTAAACTAGCAGTAGAGAAAAGGAATGGCCAATCTTACATGGTTGTGGACCATGACAACTGCAATGATAAACATTCCAAGGAATGCTTTAAAGGTCCTAGGTCCTAGGGAGAACCTCCAACTATTCCTTTGCTAAATGGACATGGGATTAAACTGACTCCTAATGATAGATCAGTTTATCACCCAGCACTAATCAGAGAAACTTCTTTTTACAGATAACACAGAGACCCACAACTAGTCAAAGAGCAGAGAATAAGGAAATATGGAATGTTTATGCCTAAATGGGATATTTATACCATATCCCATCTTCCAAGGCTGAAAGATCTTTGGGGAAGGGAACACATAAAGATTATAGGAGCCAGAGGCAGTGAATCACCACAAGGAAACAGGAGTTTCTGCACACAGCAGGGCAGTTGAGACAGCATACACAAGACCCGGGTAAGCTCAAGTCAGACAAATTGTCCAGTCTGGAGAGGAGGTAGGCATGAAGTTCTACCCTTAGCTCAGGATCAGTTGGCAGTTGATAGTTACTGAGAGGAGAGTCTGTTCCTTTAAGGGTGTGGCCTCTGGAAGGTTGACAACCCTCCAGTGAAGACCACACATTCAAGAGAATATGGGCAGCACAAACTGTAGTCGGTAGATTAAAAAAAAAAATAGACATAAAGTTGGATGGGTAGGGAAAGGAGGACAGATCTGGGAGGAGTTAGGGAAGGGTGGTAAGTCTGATCGAAATACATTGGTCCATTATCTGAACATACCATTAAAATGTAGACTTTGATTCAGCAAGCCGCAGGCACCACTTGATGTTTAGGTGTGTTTCCTGTCCTCTCAGACAAAGCCAAGATATTGATGCACAGATTACTCTGAAAATGGAAAAGGCAGGGTAGGAATTGCAGGTCAGCAAAAACTTCTACTTAGCACTTCCTGTCGGAAACACCTCTTGGACTGCCATCTGTCAGGTTTCCCTGACATAAAAACCTTGCGTTCACGAAACACCTGCTGAGCAGTATAGGCTAGATAAATGCCATTCAGACATTTCTGGAGTTAGAATGTGAAAAAGCTCTGGAACCACCTTAGATGTTGAAGAAAGTGTTTTTCAGACTGTTATTAAATATGTTTAAAAATATCTGCTTTGCATCTTTCCAAACAGTTACTGCTACAAACATCATTCTATTTCATAGATTTCAACCCACAGGAATTGAAATAATTTGGTTGTATTATTTTTTGTTTGTTTGTTTGTTTTGTTTTCATAGACAGGAGCTTACTATGTAGCAAGAAAGAGTGGTTTGGAATTGAAAGGCAAGTGGCTGATCATTGACACAAACCATCCCTTTGGTAGATCCACAACAGACACTCTTCACTGTGATGGCAGTCGATCGTGAGCTAACTCTAGTCTTACAGGGATCTCAAGATCTTGTTACTTTCCTTCAGTTTTCTTGCTTTGCTATATGGTGCAGGAGTAGACCAGCTGGGAGGATGATGAATGATGCCAATGAGGTACTGGCATGGAAGTTTCCAGAAGGTTTCAAGAGGAAAGCCTTTCCTAGAGTTCATGTGCTTCATGAAGTAGCATTTGGCAGTTGACCAGGTGAGGCACCAACCTCTGCACAATACCCTGTGTGCCATCTAACAGTTTTACAAAGAGCTCTGAGGTGCGGCATGTAGACCTGCATTCTACACCAGTCCTTCCAGCTTTATACAGCCCTTCCCTTCCCTAAATGACATTTTTGAGCCACCTCAGCTAAGTGTGACACTAGCCCTCTTGGAAACACCCTGTCAATGTCTTTTCCCTTCCACAGTTAATAGCTACTTCCAATTTCTGGTTTTCCTGTGTTCTTTGCAGCTCTCCAACCTCCCATGATAATCCATAGCTTTCATTAAAGTAACCCAGTTAATATGTGGCTCCCATCTTCCACTTCAGCAATGACTGATACATATTTTACCATCTACTGTGGCTGTCCCCTTGCCAGATCAGAATGAGAGGATTTCATCAAATGTCATGAAAATATTGTTGATAAAAAGAAAAGGAAAACCCAAAAGTCAAAATTCAAGGTCAAGAGCTGGCAATGTAGATCTCATCCATTTCTCCATTATGGGTTATCCATGTGTCCTTCCTAGGGTCCTCCTTACTAGCTAGCCTCCCTGGAGCTTTGGGTTGCAGTCTGGTTATCCTTTGCTTCACATCTAGTATCCACTTATGAGTGAGTATATGCCATGTTTGTCCTTCTGGGTCTGGGTTACCTCACTCAGGATATTTTCTAGTTCCATCCATTTGCCTGCAAACCTCATGATGTCATTGTTTTCCCCTGCTGAGTAGTACTCCACTGTGCATATGTACCACATTTTCTTTATCCATTCTTCAGTTGAAGGGCATCTAGGTTGTTTCCAAGTTCTGGCTATTACAAATAATGCTGCTGTGAACATAGTTGTGCATGTGTCCTTGTGGTATGATTGAGCATTCCTTGGGTATATAACTAAGAGTGATGTAGCTAGGTCTTAAAGAAGATTGATTCCCAATTTTCTGAAAAACTGCCATACTGATTTCCAAAGTGGTTATACAAGTTTGCATTCCCACCAACAGTGGAGGAGTGTTCCCCTTGCTCCACATTCTCTTCAACATAAGCTGTCTTCAGTGTTTTTGATCTTAGCCATTCTGACAGGTGTAAGATGGTATCTCAGAGTCGTTTTGATTTGCATTTCCCTGATGACTAAGGATTTTGAGCAATTCCTTAAATGTCTTTCATCCATTTGAGATTCTTCTGTTGAGAATTCTCTGTATATCTCTGTATCCCTTTTTTTTAATTGGACTGTTAGGTATTTTGATGTCTAGTTTCTTGAGTTCTTTATATATTCTGGGAGATCAGCCCTCTATCAGATGTGGAGTTGGTGAAGATCTTTTCCCATTCTGTAGGCTGTCATTTTGTCTTATTGACCATGTCCTTTGCCCTATAAAAGCTTCTAAATTTCAAGAGATCCCATTTATTAATTGTTGCTCTGCAAACTGGGGGTAAGTGGAGGTAATGGAGGGCATGGGATGGAGGAATGAGAGCTTAGGGGAGCGGGAGGTTTGAGCTGGAATGGGAACAGAGTGGGAGAACAAGGAAAGAGAAACCATGATAAATGAAGACCCTATGAGAATAGGGAGAAGAAGCAGAGTGCTAGGGAGGTTCCCAGGAATCTACAGAGATGACTCCACATAGACTACTGGCAATGGTCCAGAGGGTGCCTGAGCTGACCTACTCTGATTACCTGTCATCCTCATTCAGTAACTGATGGAAGCAGATGCAGAGATCCATGGCTGGGTCCCAGGTGGAGCTCCAGGAGTCCAATAGACAAGAAAGAGGAGGGATTCTATGAGCAAGAGATATTGAGACCATGATTGGAAAAAATACAGAGACAACCAGCCAAACTAGTGGAAACACATGAACTGTGGACCAATAGCTGAGGAGCCCTCATGGTACTTGACTAGGTCCTCTGGATAAGTGAGACAGTTGTTGAGTTTGAACTGTTTAGGGGGCCCCCAGGCAGTGGAATTGGGACCTGTCCCTAGTGCATGAGCTGGCTTTTTGGAGCCTAGTGCCTATGGTGAGACACTTTGCACAGCCTTGGTGTAGGGAGGAGGTGTTTGGACCTGTGTCAACTGAATGTACCAGGCTCTGTTGACTCCCCGTGGGAGACCTTGCCTTGCAGGAGGTGGGAATAGGGGAGTGGGTTGGGGGGTAAAGCTGGGGGTAGAAGGAGGGAGGACAGGTGAATCTGTGGTTGATATGTAAAATGAATAGAAAAATCTCTTAATTAAAAAAAAAAAAGGAAAACGTTGAAAAAAAAAAAAAAGCTGCCAGTGATGGTGCATGCCTTTAATCCCAGCACACCAGAGGTGGAGATAGATGGGCAAGATCAAATACAGAAGGTAGATGGCCAATGACAAACCAGCCATTTTAACAGAAAGTCTCACCTGCCATGTCCAAGGTAGTTCTTGTTTTAAATGTAAGGTCACTAGATTCTTTCAAATCTCTGGGATTCTGCTTTGATTTTTCAAAGATTCATATAAATCATTTATATTCCTATAGCTTCTTGTATCTTATTTTCCTTTCCATTGGATGTTAGATTCCAGAATTTCAAATGACTGTTACTTGTTCTCCTACTCTGGACATAAAAACATTAGTTGAAGTATCATCTCAGTAATGGTAAGTGCTACGTCCTTTATGGTCAATATTAAAATAAAGTCAATGAGAATCATCAATAAAACAGTAAATATCTAGATTAAAATCTTGCTATAATTCTAAGAGTATTTACATATGTTCTAGTAACATCTAAATGTTAGAAGAGACATTGAACTATTCTATTTCAGTATTTTGTCTTTTAAGTTTGGAAAATGTCATCTTTAGAGGCAATTAGCAAGTGAAACTTTGAGTGATTCTGAAGCATCTCATTGACTTTTTCCTTTATTTAATCTTTTAAAATATGTGTACTTGTTAATCTTGACTGGCAGCTTGGATGGATTGGGAAGTGCCCAGGCAATTAATACAGCTTAAGTCTGCATGTGTCTGTGAGGACATTTTCACTGAAGAATAACTAAAGTGAAGGATCTGTCCTGAATGTGGGCAGTACTATCCCATAGGTTACCCACGGTCCCCCATAATATAAAATAGGGAAAAGATGAAAGCCAAATAATAAAAGCATGTCTGCATTTCTGTCTGGCTGCTGTGAAATAAGGAACTTGGTTCTTCAATGACGGACTGAAAACTATGGGACCTGTTAAACCAAAAAAAAGTCTTTCTTCCCTTAAGGTTTGATGCTGCTGTTATCTTGATTGGTTGTTTTTTACACATGGTTTTGAACCCAAGTACTGATCTGGATCTGTGCCACCATTCCAGCATTATTTGATTTGCTCAGATACATTGCTGCAACTGTGAAACATATAATACAATATTTATTCATCATGTCCAGAGTTAGAGCTCAGAACTTAATCCTTTCTCTTGTTCCTCTCCATGCCCATAGTGATTTCATCTGTTCCCAGTGCTTCATAATTGCCACCTCCATAGTAGTTATTGGCAAATCTTTGTCTTCAATCCAGTCCTGTCTCCATAAATGCATTCTAAAGCAGTGATTCTCAACCTTTCTAATGCTGAGACCATTTAATACAGTTCCTCCTGTTGTGGTGACCCCCAACCATAAAATTATTTTGCTGCTACTTCATAACTGTAATTTTGCTACTGTCATGAATTGTAATGTAAGTATCTGATATGCAGTGCCAAGGTGTCATGACCCACAGGTTGAAAACCACTTTTCTAAAGGTGTGAACATTAGCTAAATAAATTTGAAGATGAGGGAAGTTGTCTAGAATATAAGAGTTCCCTAGTTCTAAATCGTAACATTCCACACTTTAGAATACTTTTCATTCAGTGTAATTTTATATAGTTATCTAACAGATGTCTCAAGAAAAAACATATAAAACTTAGTTCCTAGTTTCCAACCGTATTATATCAAGTGCTCTCCTCCATCATTCTCCATCATATACCCTTGAGACAGGGAATCTCACTGAACCTGGACCTCACCATTTATTTGGCTAGGCTTTAAACCAGGAAGCCTCAGTAAACTTCCTGTCTTGCACCCCTACCCTTGTCTGTCAGGCCTGGACATGCCAAGGTTTAGGGGGACCTGGGACTTCAAACTAATGTATGTCCTCATGCTTGGCCATCAAGTGTTGTTACCTGCTGTGCCCTCTTCCTAGACCCTCTGGTGACCTAAATATGTTTTGGATAATGTGTTTTGGATTATTGGTGTGATCATGCCTTTAATGTATTCTGTGATTTCAAACCCCCTTTGTCTCCGTTATTGATACTATTCTGATCTAAAGCTTCATATCTGCTATCTCAATTATCTTTTAACTATTTTACTTTCTGACCACATTCAGCCTGAGAATCTTACAGAAAATTCTACTGATTTTAAAGAGGGCGATTACAGGCCTCAAAGGGAAGATGACTGAGAAAATAAAGTTCAGAACTATCCACGTGGATTCGAGTGGATTTCTCTGTTATTAAGGAATCCACGTGTGATGTTGCTGCCTGTGTGCCCAGTACTTGCTACAGAGGCAGAGGGATAAGAAGTTTTAGGTCAATACTGGCTACATAGTGAGAGCCAAGCCAGTTTGAGCTAGATGAGACTTGTGTCCCAAAAGGAGGGGAAATAAAGTGAGTGAAAGAGATAGAGAGGGGGAAGGAAGGAGGAAGGAACAGAGGGAGGGAGGGAAGAGAGAGAAAAGAGAAAGAAGACAGAGGGAGGAGGAGAGAGGATGCAGGGACTATAGTTTTTGTTTTGACCCAAGCACTCCAGCCTATGTGGCTGCCCTAATCTAATGTACTCTACTATTTGTAATCTAATGTACCCTCTATCTCACAGTGGTTCACTAAAGTCCCTGTCCTTGAATATGTCAGGCTCATGAGGAAGGCTGGGCTCACTGCTGTCTCTGTTAGAAGCTCTTCCCAATGTCTATTTCTTCACGTTGTATTTTGTTTTTTCTCAGTGATCTCCTCACTGGGTCATCTCCTCACCTCCCTCTTTGAAACTCATTACCATCTCCTGTGAAATGGTTTGCCCTCTCCATTGCCTGGGGAGTTTTTTTTGTTTTGTTTTGTTTTGTTTTGTTTTTAATTCCTCTTTATTTTGGTTCTTTTCATTACGTCACAGATCTCATGCAATTTGCTTCTTGCTCTCACAGTCTTTATTTGCACTTGGAATCAAAGCTCTGTGAGATAGTTTTAATTTTTGTCTTTTATTTATCACTATATCCTTAGTATTCAGTAGTTTGTTCAGCACACATGAGATGCTTAATCAAGACACATACAGTGAAGAAGTAAATGCTACCTCCATCTTTCATCCTTTGTCACAACTTTGTACCCTCATTTTTATAGTGTCACCATTCTCTAATATGTGTGTGAGTGAGTGTCTGTGTGTGTGTGAGTGTGTGTGTGAATGTGTGTGTGTATGAGTGAGTGTGTGTGTGTGTGTGTGTGTGTGTGTGTGTATGTATGACTAAAATTAAATCCATTTTTCTATTGTACATTTCCACGACACTTTGTTGGTACATTGGTGTATCATAGTCTTTAACAGTAAACTGACGGTACCACACTAGGATGCATTTGCTTATGCCAGGCTTCCAAAGATTAATTGGAGAACACTGTGATATTTTTTTTCTAGTTATGGGAGTTGTAGGAATTTGAGAGAGCCATATCTACAGGAATTGGAAAAAAGCAAGTGACAAAGAAATGTGCTGTGATCCTGTTCGTGTCCAAGGAAGTGAAAACACAGCTGATGCATTTCGTGTGGTAAAAGCTAACCGCTACATTTTCTGTTGAGTGACACCAGGCCTGTTGCCTGTCATATGGTGAAGCTCAGTCAAACCCTTCGTATTGTGTTACCAGTCCATTTGAAAATAAACATGTGAAATAAAATATTAGACTTAAAATACCTCTTACTTCTCTTTGCATTCCATAGCCATTCTTTCTTTAAAAAAAATCCCACAATGATTGATGCTGTGTTAGTAAGAAATGCTTTATAAATTCCTTTATTTAATTGCTTCTAGGATTCTGTTTCCAAGGATATACAGATGAAAATGAGCATCTAGAAAGAATCTTGGAGAATTAATAAATGTAAGAGAGGATTTCTAAGAGCCGGTTGGACATTTTGTTAAGTACTTCAGCACAGTATGTTATTTAATCCTATTACAAATGTCTTAGAAGGAAATTGAGTCTTAGATGAAAGAAAAACATTTTCTGAAGATCACAGAGTTGTTACATTTCAGGATCATAATTTATCAGAAAGCTCTGTGGCTGCAGACCCTGAACTGTTTCTTATGCTATTCCTTCAGTCTCGTCCTCATTACCCAAATAGCTAATTAATTTCAGATAAAGTGCTAGAAAAAATTTCAAAACAGTCAACAATTCACACATTCAAAATTCTACTTAATATATGGTATTTAAAACTAAGAGATAGATAAACTTTACAGGTTGCATATAGGCTCTACTTGGGGGATCATTCAAATATTGATTGACCCTTCTCTTGTTAATTGAAAACTAAAAATGAGTGTGCAATCGCTCCAACAATTTTGTGTACCATGTACTATCTTTTTGAAAACAACTAACATATGCATTCCCAGTTTCTAGTAGCCAGCTATTATTTTCATCAGATCTGTATCTTTTAAAAAGCAGTTTGTTAGCCAGAAAGTGGTGGTGCATGCCTTTAGTCAGGAGCCAAAGGCAGTAGAATCTCTGAATTTGAGGCCAGCCTGGTCTACAGAGCAGGTTTCACGACAGTCAGGGCTACACAGAGAAACCCTGTCTCAAGAAACAAACAACAAAAAAGTACTTTGTTGTTTCTTCCTATGCAAGGTAAGTTATTACACCTCTAAATAAATACATTACTCTGACTTCTTGCCCATGTTACTTCCTTCTGAGACTGCTTACAGCTTTCTGCAGACATTTGGTTTATCTTTAGACTCTCTTTTCCTTTGCCACAGACATGAAAGGGGTATTTTTATTTTTCAACCAAGCAAGTGTTTATTAAGTTAAAACTGGATTCTCAGAAATTCCTCCAGCTCTTATTGATTGAAGTCGTTGATTATCTGGCAAAGGCTAGAAAATTAAACATTGATGTTTAAAATCATCAGTACGTTACTAAGCACCAGAGGAAACTTCTTTATATAAAATGGCTTGTGCTTCACATGTTGCCAGAAGTAGGGACAGAGTTAGAAAACTTCTTGAACTCATTTTCTCTCTTTATAAATAAGTAAAATTGTATCTAGAATGGTTGAGTTATTTGCTGAAGCTCACAATGGAAACCTCACAAAGATGCAGATAAAAACCTGAAAGAAAGCAGAGACCTGGCTGTTTCTCTGGGAAACATGACCACTTTCTTTCAGCTACTTTTGTCTGTTCAGGACCTAGGGACTGTTCTTCTCCTACAGCCTGGTTACCCCTTTGCAGCACAGGTCACATCATGACACTCTTCCAAGCATCCTCTGAAAGCAATTTCCAGCTCTGCAGGGAAGTCCAGATCTTGCTAAAGGCCTGTCTGTCTCAGCCCACTCCATTCTCTTGGCCTCTGATTCTCTCCACTCAGGCTCCCCTGCCATTCTCGGCTCCTAGCTGTTCTTCCAAACTTTGATCTTTCACCTCAGCTAGCTGCCTTTTTCTGGTATAGCTCTCAACAAACGCTCAAGCGGTGGGCATTCCTCCAGCTTTAGTTCAGTATCACTTCTCAGTGAGTCTTATTTTGACCCTGTATTTTAAACTGCAACCCATATCTCTCTCCATTCAACACTTCTAATTTTTATTGTGTGACTTATCTTTTGACTATCCATCTTATCTTATGCTCCTGCAACATAGACCTATTTCTGATATCTGTCTTATTTTCTAACTTTGTTACATTGAACTTCAAGGAGGCTAGATCTAGGGGAGGCCAAGGTAGAGGGTCAGCTTTGATTTCACAGCCAGTTTGAAGGTAGCCTAGGGCCTGAGATTCTGCCTCAAATGAACAAACAAATAAAAGTAAGGAAATAAATAAATACTCCAGGGAGCAAGGTCTTCTGTTCTCTGTTATATCCTAGATACTCAAAATGGTCCCAAACACATATTAAATACTTTATGAGTGAGTAAGTGCATGGATAAACTGACAATAATTGTTTTAGTGTTGATATAAATCTAACTTTAGTAAGACTTAAGGGTGGAAACAGAAGTTGCACACACCACTGTAATTTTTTGATAGCTCTAAGAAGTGTGCATCATCTGTTTGTGATATAATTGGTACAGTGTCATGGAATAGACAGTTATGCGAGTGTGCTTTCTCAGGAGGTGGAAAGAATAAAACAGTCCAACCTTCTGTGGGCTGCTGCTGCTGCAACTTAGTCATCTGATTTTGAGGATAAGAAACCGTTAGTGCTGATCAAATATGTCTTTAACTGTTCATGTTTTACCACAAACGCCTCTCCAAATGTTAGCTTTTCAAACACAGCCTGGCGAAGGCAGAAATATTGATGCAGCACACAGGAACCCTGGTTTTCTCTAACATGAAATGTCATTTTAGGTACTTGGGAGTATAGAAAACCCTTTCATGGATCATATGCCGTGTTATCCTCCCACAGATATAAAGTAAGCTGTGGGGGGGAGTAACCCTGTCCCACACTGCGGTAGACTTCCTTCACACAGAGCTAAAGGATCATGGCAGGGTACCCATGAGATCTGCTCACCTCCAAGTTCGCTGTCATCATTGGTAGGAAACAGAGTACTGTGCACTCAGATACTTCTGCTGGACCAGTCTGGCTACCTCGTCACTGCTGACCAAACACTACCTACTTGTTCATTCATCGCTTTCCCTTGAGTATTCATTCACATGGCACCTAGAGAGGATGCAGCATGATACACACTGCTCCATGTTTTGCTGGTGGCTCTGTGTGTCTCTGGACTAGAACTGACCTGGAGCTGGTGTGTCTTACAATGGGAAGAGATCTGACTCAGACCCAGCTCTGAACTCAGATAGGCAATAATCTTTTGTAGACTCCTAAATCTCTACAAGCTTCTGCTTCTTCTATGGAAAAAGCAAATTCCACTGATTCCATGAACAATTAAAGAACACGTTCATGTAATCAAGTGGCCAGCCTGCTTATCCAGCAAGCCCTAACTCTGCACTTGCTTAGAACTGAACAAGTCTTAAACTACTTCAGGTATTTTTCTTTCAGGCCACATAAGACAATAATGTTTTTATTTAGTTCCTTTTACGTATGAGAAAGATCAACACATAATTGAAAACTAGCAAGTAAATGGCACACAGTTAAGCAAACTCCTGTTGTTAAAAGTAGTGAAATGGGATTTGGACTGGATGCTTAGTGCTGTTGTGGTTCTGCTTTGATACCTGTCCAAGAGGAGAGAAGAAAGTGGCCAAAAGGCTTGGAGGAGGTTCTCCAGCTGCAGGGAGTGTGCATTCTTAGAATGCACAAAGGTTTACAGACTGACCCGTGGGTGCACACAGACTTAGAATCCACAAGTGCAGGTAGACTTATAACCCACATGACACACACAGTACTACTCCTCAGTGAGTAATCATCTGATGGATCATACTGCTATCCACCAAGTGCACTGGTGATTGATAGCTCACAGTAGTCTAGGTTTGCTAGAAATCATGCTCATGATTGACTTCACTAAATATAGAGTATTTATCTTCAAAAGTCAGGGCTGTCAATGCAGAAGTCAACTTTATGGTTTGCAAAGCGCTACTTTATCAAAATGTTCTCAATACTAAATTTGTTAATATTCTGATTACACTATTTTCTAACAAGTTGAAAATGTGAGAGACCAAGCTACGCATCTGTCACACACATGCAGAAGGCCTAGGTCAGTTCCACGCAGGCTCCCTAGCTGTTGGTCCAGAGTCCATGAGGTCCCATGACTAAGGTCCGCTGTCTCTGTGGGTTCCTCTGTCATGACCTTGACGCCCTTGGCTTGTACAATCCCTCCTCCCTTTCTTCAACAGAACTCCCAAAGCTCTCAGTCCAGTGTTTGACTGGGGGAGTCTTTGCATTTGTTTCCATCAGTTACTGGATGAAGGCTCTCTGATGACAATTAGGGTGGTCACCAATCAGACACCCTTACCACTGTTGCTAGAAGTCATAGCTGGGGTCGTCCTTGTGGATTCCTGGTAATTTCCCTGGCATTAGGTTTTTCCCTAACCCCCCAAAGCCGCCCCCCATCAAGGCATCTCTTTCATTACTCACCCCCTCCACCTTACCCCAACACGCCCAACCTTATCCCTCATGTTTCCACCCCTCCCACCTCTACCCCCTCACCTGCCTCCAGTTTACCCAGGAGATCTCTTCCATTTCCCCTTCCGAGGACAATCCATACATCCCTTGGTTATCTCACCCTGCCTTAATACAAAGGGGAGGAGATTAGTCCTACCTCAACTTGATATGCCATGCTTTGTTGACACCCATGGGAGGCCTGAGCCTTTCGGAACAGAAACAGAGGAGGAGTGGATGGGAGGAGAGAGACGGAAGGGAGCAAGAGAGGTAACAGGAGGAGAGGAGGGAGGAGAAACTGCAGTCAAGATGTAAAATAAATGAAAAAAATTAATTCATAAAAGTAGAAAATGTGGGAGAATGTGACTGAGTTTCAGGGGAGAAAAGAGAAGAGAAAAATATGTCATTTGTTCTCAAGGTCAGAACAAATTATTTGTAGATTGTTTTTTAAATTATATGACAGGGGCTGGAGGGATAGCTCAGCCGTTAAAGGCTAGGCTCACAACCAAAACTATATGACAGTTTTACTCTCACCAAATAATTACTGATGTAAACGAGAAGACAATTTTTTTATTTTAATTTTTAAGTTGCTGTTCACTAAAAATTGTTATTCCTGTAGTTTTTATTTAATTGTCTATCTTTTATTTTCTTTCAAAACAAACTTTACTGTGACATTGAATAATGAATCTTTCACAACCAGTTTTTGAAAATCACCACTGAGATTATAAGTGTTCTTCACAAAGAGGCCATAAGCACTTGATTTTCCCCCTAGGAGAGCGGAGAAAAATACAAGTTATTAATTTTTAAAGAAATGTCAGTTCCCCCTGCCTTCCCACTTTTCACACTGACTTATTGGGTGTCTGCCCTGGTTTGCTTTCTATGGCTGTGATTAAAGCCATGGCCAGAATTGATTTGGGGAGGAAAGATTTTATTTTCTCTTATATCTTACAGTCCTTTGTGAAAGGAAGTGAGGGTGGGAGATTGAAGTAGGAACCGGGAGGCAGGAACTGAAGCAGAGGCCATGAAGGAATTCTGTCCACTGGCTTGCTCCTTATTGCTTGCTTAGAATACTTTTTTTCTAGCACCCAAGGCCACCAGCCCAGCAGGCAGTGATAACACACACAGTGTGCCTTTCTTTCATCAATCAGCAACCAAGAAAATGCCCCATAGACTTACCTACAGGTTAATCTGATGCCAGCATTTCCTCAGTTGAGGTTTCCTCTTACTGGAAAGTCCCTCCTCCCCCACCCAAAAAAATCCCTAACTAGTACAGTGTCTGATAATAATGTTGAACCAAGGTTTTAGTAAAGGTTGAAGCAAGTTTCAACCCCATTTTAAAACGAAGTCTTTAGAAATTAAATATATGCAGGTCTTACATTTTAAGACATTTGTAGACATTTATTTTTGACTTCATGATGTTTACCATCATATGAATTTCAAGTAGAATTTGAAAAAAATATTAAAACATAAAATAATTTTAGATGTCATATTACTTTATAAATATGTAAAAAACATGGATCTCACAAGAGATGAATTTCTTTTCTTTTGATATTCTATTTTCTTAATAGTGGAGGTTAGTCTGCCATAGAAATATCAGCATGTTTTAATCTATATGCCAAACTAACAGGCAAAGAAGGTTTTTAAAGAAGTCTGTATAAATTATTTACTAATATTTTATTTTTAGTTTTTAATTATGTATATGTATGAATGCCTGTATTTGGTTAAGCGCATGTGAGTGCAGGTGCCTGAGGAGCTCAAGAGAAGGCACTGAATTCCTTTGCAGCTGAAGTTACCCATCGTTGTGAGCCATCTGACATGGGTGCTGGCTCCATGGGTGCTGGCTCCATGGGTGCGGGGAGCCAAACTCCAGTCCCCTGTCAGAAAATCATGTGCTCAGGGGCTGGAGAGATGGCTGCTCAGAGGTTATGAGCAGTGGCTGCTCTTCCAGGGGTCTTGAGTTCAATTCCCTGTAACCACAGGGTGGCTCACAACCATCTGTAATGAGCAGGCATGCAGGCAGGCAGAACACTGTGTACATAATAAATAAATAAATCTTTAAAAAAAAAAAAGAAAATCATGTGCTCTTTACTGCTGCGCCACCTCTTCAGCCCCACATAGACTAATTTTTACTTTGTATGTGAACATATTTAGATGAATTACATGTTTCTTCAAGTATCCATAATGGACTGTGACTCCAGCTGCCCTATAGTTTTACCAAGCATTCCTGTAATATGCCTAACCAGTTGTTAGAGAAGTCCGAGTATTTTAGGTGTCAAGTTGTCTGTGGTAGATGTAGCCCAGGCTGACCTTGAACTCGTGATCCTCCTGTCTCTGCCTCCTTCAGCAAATCCTACCAGCGTGCGCCGCTGCCACCGCCACCACCACCGACATGTCTGTGGTAGATGTAGCATGTGATCCTTACTTTGTGTGGATACTGCCAAGTATGTAAGTTACAATAGCTTATTATACTATACTATAGTATTAGACACTATTCAATACTTCAGAGACTTCCTATATCATCTCTTACTTCAGTTTTGACAAAGACTGACATCTCTCTTCTAAATATTGATAATAAACAGTGATGTAAAAATAGGCATTCACAAAACAATGTTTCCGTAAGTACATGGACTGGGAAAATATCTGAGAAGTTCTAGACTTTGCAAAAAGAGTAGAGTCACTATTCCTTCCATGCTTCTGGAAAGTTACATAAAACTAAGAACAGAACAGAACCAAGAATGACACACAGTGAAGCAAGTCATTATGCGTTGGTGGTGAATGGCTCTGGAAGAAATGAGCATGTCAAGTCCCCCTTCATTTGGCATGCCATTAGAAAGTTCGTGAAATATGATTGAGTTGGAAAATGGAGTCCTGCCTAGAAGCTGCCTCAGCCCTTAGCCGACCAATGGAGATCCAGTGTGCACTTTAGGGAACCATTAGTATGAATTGAGAAATCCAGACCCTAATGTAGTTAGTTGCAGGGGCGGGGAGATAGGATTAAAGACAAGATGGACACGGATATTGCGGAATGGTTGTGATGGATGCTCTGTGACCTTCCTTGACATAGTTGAGGGAAGAGTATGATATTAGTCTGTGTTCCACTGTAATAGCAAAATACCTGCAGCTGGATATTTAAAAGGAAAAGGGACTTATTCCACTTCCAGCTCTAGAAATAGAAGAGAATGGCACCAACATTTGCTAGTCTCTAATGTGAATTCTCTTGGCTAAGCCTCAGCACAGCAGATGGCAGCATGGCTGAAATACATGCTTGGAGGGGAAGATGAGGATTGAGGAAACTGAAGAAAATGAGGAGACCAGCCTTGCTTGTTTTTTTTTTTTTTTTTAACTTCGGAACTAACCTCCTCTGAGTTCCTCCACTGAACTCTTCTGAGAGCAGCACCCACAGTGGCCTAATTATCTTCTACTAAGTCACACCTCTCAAAGTTTCCACCACTTTTCAGTGGTACTGCACTTTCCTTCACATGCACCAGTAAGGGACACACACTGTACGAAAGCCATGACATTCTGCCCCTGATCACCAAGCTCCATGGCATGCTCAAAATGCAAAAATACATTTGGTAGCATCTACAGTCCCTAAGCATTAGGCCATTGTAACCTTGCTCAAAAGTCTGAGTCTTAGTTATATCTAAGACTTTTGGAAAACGCGAGCTTACAAAACAAACAAATGAGTTACATACTTCCCAGATACAACCCAAGGATAAACAAAGTAAATATCCCTAGATATGTGCTACCATAAAAGGGGTGTGGTAATATAGAAAGACTGAAATTCATGCTATGCACACTGCAGTGAGATAGAGGCTTCCCTAGATGGACACATTGTCTACTTTCTGGAGTCTCTGTTAATACTGTACTCTCATGCCTCCAACAAGCGCTCTGGTGGGGACTTCCCTCCATAACTCTACCTCAGTTGCAGACCTCTAGCTTCTTAGGGGTCTCTCTGAATTCTTTCTGGAAGCCACCATCGCTTACAGCTCTTGCGTTTGCTCACCCACGACTAACACTAAGGTCCACTTACCAGAATGAGACTTATCTGGATTCCTTCAAGCATTGTGGGAGGACTCTAAGGAGTTTGACAGGAACCAAGAAGCATAACCCTGAGGGGGTGCTTGGCAGCCCTCAGACCAGTCCCTGAAATGATTAGGACTGCTAGGTCCTAACACCTGGGTGGGAGGATCAGCTTTGAGCACTTCTTAGGTTCCTTTGGAGCCTTTTCCTGCCTAGTCTCTCTGTCAGCCTCTTTTAAGAAGTGATGGCTCAGCTGCACACTTGCATGCAACCCCCATTTTCTCTTCTCCTGCTGAGGATGCAAATTAACCACACAGTACTGCTTTCTCTGCCTTTTGAATCTCACTAAGAGAGGCCAATGCTTTCTTGTTTAGAAATGTCCCCTGCTGATAAATAGCCTTTATTTTTAAATTTAGTTTCCTAATTTGGGGATGGGTATACTTTTCAACCAAATTATATACTATCTGTTGGGAAGAATACCCTTTTTGGAGCATTCATTTTCTAATAGACTCTTCATTTCCATATGAGATAAGTTTACTCGTCTCTTCCTCCTTCAGGCCCTCACAAAACTCACTTTAATATCTGCTTCTCCAAACTCTTCCAACTGCTGGCTGCTACCCAGTTCCAAGGCCATTTCTACATTTTCTGGAGTTGTTACAGTAGGAACTCCACTCCTCAGGACTAATTTTCTCTATTAATCTGCTTCTGATTGTCCTGAAAAATCCATGATGCTGGGTAAAGGAAATAGGCTTTTGGGCTCGCAACTCTATCTGTTTTGCTTGGCTCTGCTGAGGCCCCCACTGGCTACCTCTCAACAAAGCAGATGGCATCATGGTGGAAAAATACTCAAGATGAGAAAGCACACAAAAAGACAGGGTTCTGGAATAGTGGAAGGGACCAGATTTACTCTTTTACAACATCTGCTGGAGTAAGAAATGTATCTCTTTGAGAGACTAGTTGTAGCCCCTTCCAAGATTAGCAGTCTTTGTCTGATTGTGTTTCACCAAGGCCCTCTTCTTATGGATACCACCACTCCTCAATATTATCACACTGGGAATGAAGCTTGTGAGCCATAAAACCCTGGGAAACACAATCCAACATATTCACATCTTAATGGAAGTCACTGGTTTGTTTTCAGTGTTATCACTGGTATAATTTACAGCTGGGCACAACACAACATATCAAAAGAGCACACAGAAATAGAATAGAATATATATTCCCACAGTTGTATAATGAATTAGTTCCTTTATTTGTGGTGGGCGGTAAGAACCTTGTGTGCCATTGATAGTGATCTAGAAGTCTCGTTTCAATTCAGCATTTACAATTTAATTAAAAGTTGCTTCCCAACACATCTTAGTATATTTAGTAGCTTGTATTTTCAGTTTTCAGGCAGCATTTGGAATCACAAAACCTTAAATTGCAACTCACTATTCCACGAACAATTCTTTAAACATTCATTATATGCAATTCTTCCAAGAATTCTCACTGATCTAAGAAACCAACAGCTCACAGATGCCAAATTTCAGGGCTGCTCTTAGAATTAAGGAAAATAATTTATTGTGTGAAAAGATATGTCTTTCTTAAGGAAGATTGCTGATTTGTTCAATCTTGAATGGCTAATTATGCATTGTGACTCTCTTGGAACAAAACACACTATAAAATTACAGAGTGAAGAAAACAAAATAAAACAAAACAAAAAACCCAGAATGTTAGATGAGTGTGGCCAAGCTGCAGCTATGAATATATAATCATGTTTCTTGATACCTGTCTTACAAGTACCATGATAGTGGTTCTCAACCTGTGAGTCACGACCCTTTGTGGGGCCACACAACCCTTTTATAGGGTCACATATAAAATATCCTGCATATCAGATATTACAATACAATTCATTAACAGTAGCAAAATTATAGTTACAAAGTAGCAATGAAAATAATTTTATGTCTTGAGGGGGTCATAACAACATGAGGGACTGTATTAAAGGGTTGTGGCCTTAGGGTTATTGAGACACTCTCTACTATAGGCTCTCGTACATTAATAAAGTCATTAAGTTTTTTGTAAGACCCAATATCTACAAGCCAACCTTTCATGCTTACATAAAACAAACAAAATGAAATATTTTCTCTAAAACTGAAGAAGAAGAAAACAGGTGCATCTATTATTGTACCTCTGCTGTCCAGATAGACAATAATCCTCTTTTTAAATTTCATCCTTTTTGCTCCAGATGAGTTTGTCCTGCATGGTCATCCACAATGTTTTTTTTTTTGTTTTTTTTTTTTTTTAATTACTCATATGACCAGAAGAGACTTATCTTCCTACAACCTGGGATTGTTCTGCAGGATATCCAGGTAGCAATGATTGTTTTATATCTCTTCCTTTTAATTACTTATAAAGTATTTTCTCTTTCCAAGAAGTCACTCACCTTCCAAAGAGGCAGAAAATGAGCCATTATTCTCCTTCCAGTGAGTGAAAATGGTCGTCTGGGCACACTCTTTCTGGTACACCCTTTCACACCCTTGTGGATGTTTTTTATAAGTCTCTGTATGATTACTCTGTGGCTTGATCATTCTTGGAATCTCCCAAACCTTAGTATTCTGTCTTCAGGTACTGTCTTTGCTGCCAAATGATTTCGCTTAAGATAATATGCTTAACTGACATTCCTCATCATTTCTCTTTTCATGTTCTAGAGCTTAAGGGCCCAAGATCATGGTCATGTAAGGTAAGTTCCTGGTGAGCCTTCTCTCATTGTTTTGAGGATAAAGTCCTTACTCTGTTATAACATCGACCGTTTCCTGCTCACAGATGGGAGAGACCCCTGAAGCTCTCTCCTTACAAGGTCACCCATTCATTTTCTTATGTAATAACCTAAGAATCTGCATGCTTGTGATTTCACTTAATGACTTCGAATATAGTGAGGGTCAGAGCATCAGCATATGTGTATCTTTGACAGAGACACAATTAAATCTGTAGTAGTGAAGAATTTAGAGCCATAATCGGCATTTAATTGTCTGGAGGGTATCAATTGTGCTTTTTATGAAATTCCAGTTCTGTGTTCATTGTCATTCAGCACTAAAATCTCTGATAACTCTCTTTGTACATGAGACAGTTCAAATTGTCAGCTGACAGCATATTTTAAGCTTTAAAAAGTATTTATTTTAATTGTATGTGCGTGGCTGTTTGCCTCATTGTATGTATGTATAACACAGGTGTGCCTGGTACCTGCAGAGGCCAGAAGAGTTGACTGGATCCCCTGGAACCAGCTGCTAGGTATAGGTCAACAATGGAAGTGTCATTTATACATGCTGGAAGAGGAGAAATTGGTTTTCTCAAATGGAATGTCACTGGGTATATCAACTACTCTGGGCAAACCTCACATTCAGCATTATCTGATCAACAAATAATGGACTCCACAGTTTTTTATATGTGCTTTTATTTGGTTATGGTTTTGGGGGGGGTTGGTTGGTTTTTGTTTTGTTTTTTCTTTTTGAATGATGTTGTGCTTTGTTTTCTAGGTCTGGGGCATTTATAGTTGTATTGGAGTTTGGGGTTGTTTTTTGAGAAAGAACTTAAAGTTGGGTGGGTAGGGAGGAGGGGTGGATCTGGACGAACTTCGGATGTGGAAGAATATGACTAAAATATATTAAAAATTAAAATTTGTTTTAAGTATTAAAAAGGAAAAAATTAAAACCACCCAATGTATCTACAGAAATCAACACCATATAAGATCTCTACATAGAAAGATTCAAAGCACGTTGAGAGAAAATAAAGGCAGAAAGAACTTTTTGCCATCTGTGGTAAGGTTGACTGATACTGTTCTCCAACTAAACACATAGGATGTTAGAGACAACATGTGCAATAAATATTGGTCAAAGGGCTAGAGTCATTATCCTGCCAGACAGAAACTGATAAGAGAGATCTCTGATGAGAGACAGATAGGAGTAAAGTCTGGGTTATGACAATGTCTGCTGTTTGGCTCTTAGATGTTTCCCAAATGACTCATATGACCTTCAATGTGCAGAGAATAAGTCTGCAAAATATTCACCCCTCCACGGAACAACCATACTGTCCTTCCTCCTCTTCAAGTCATTATGTAAGATCAGGCAGAAACAAAGTAAAAGCCAGAAGCTACAAGGAAACCATCTTCCTTTTTCGTACCACATATGACTTCTAATACTTTATGCCCATTTTTCTTATATGTTATTTAGTGTCAATTCATTACAATGAAATTCTTGTTTCTATTATTCTTTTCACTAATATACTCTTTGAACCAAGAAAATATTTGTTTGCCAATAAATGTTTGTTGTGAGGAGTAAATGAGTTAACTCCTCTTCAAAAAAAGTTTCTGTCAATGTTTGTGTATAATAATATATGTGAAACAAATTTTTAGTATTCTAGGATAAGTGCCTCAAACGGGCCATAAATTGCTGAATATGATCATAATAAATGTTCAACTTTTTAAGAAGTTGCCACTGTCTTGAATGGACAATATTTACGTAATATGTGAATATTTTATATTTCCATATCCCTTCATATATTAACTTCTCTAATTTCAATTTGGATAATAACTAGGATTTTATTGCCTTTGCTTCATGGTTAATCTCTTTCTTTCTGGCTTTTAACTGTTTTTTTTTCCCTTGCTATTATAATGTAGGGTTTGTCTTTATTTATTGTCCATATGTTTCATTCTGCTTCCTGAATATGAAATTTCATACATATTATGTATTCTGAAAATCATTTCAGCCATTCATATTTTCCAATCTCCTCTCAATCTGTCACATGTGTGTCAGGGCATCTGCTTTTCCTCCCACATGTGTTGCTAGTCTGTTACAGAGTTTTCTGTGCTTATATATATATATATATATATATATATATATATATTTTTTTTACCTGAGGACATAAAGCCATCTATCTACCTCTTGCCTGCTAATAGATAAATGCATAATTTAAGACATCAAATTCTCTATGGATTGCTTGTCACAATGTTTAATGTTGAAGGTCCAGGAAGTTTAAAGCCAGTTCCTGACACATACCAACATGCACAAAGGAAATGATTAGTCATTAGAGGAAAGGAATTCATCAGGAAGCTAAGGGCAAAGGACACATTTTGGTGCCAGAATGTAAACAATAGATCCCTAGAGTGAAGCTGACCAGATGCCAGTGCTTGTCTATGACTCAGCTTCCTTTCAGAGGAGGCACTCAATTCATTTTGATTTTCTTCTCTTGTTCAGCTCTAACATTTTGAGGATAGGTATTTTCAATTCCATTTTAATTGAAAATCTTTGGCCATAAACATTGCATTCTGGCCAAATGTTTCCAGTTTACTTTCTTAACATATCTCCTTTTTTTAAACCTGAACTTTGTATTATTTTATAGAATTACTTCCTATATCTAAGTTGGCAAATAAGGGGCCATTTGAAATATATTTGATCTTATATACATGTACCTTGTAGTAATTTTCTTTTGAATATTTTTTTTTCATTTTACATACCAACCAGAGATCTCCCTTTCTTCCCTCCTTCCACCTCCCAGCCTCCCCTCCCAACCCCCCCCCCCCATTCCCTCATCCGACAAGGTAAGGCCTCCCATGGGGAGTGAGCAGAGCCTGGTACATTCAGTTGGGGCAGGTCCAAGCCCCTACCCCTGCATCAAGGCTGTGTGAGGTGTCCTGCCATAGGTATTATGCTCCAAAAAGCTGTTCATGCACCAGGGGTGGATCCTGATCCTACTACCAGGGGGCCCCTTAAGCAGATCAAGCTACACAACTGTCTGGCTTATGTAGAGGGTCTAGTCCAGTCTCATGGAGGTTCCACAGCTATTGGTCTAAAGTTCATGAGTTCCCACTAGTTTGGTTTGGTTGTCTCTGTAGGTTTCCCCATCATGATCTTGATGGCCCTTGCTCATAGAATCCCTCTTCTCTCTCTTTGACTGGACTCCTGGAGCTCAGCCTGGTGCTTGGCTGTGGATCTCTACATCTGCTTCCATCAGTAACTGGATGAAGGTTCTGTGATGACAACAAGGGTAGTCACCGATCTGATTATAGGGGCAGGCCAGTTTAGGCACCCTCTCTGATATTGCTACTAGTCTAAGCTGGGGTCATCCTTGTGGATTCCTGTGAACTTCCCAGCACTCAGTTTCTCCCTATCCCCATGATGTCTCCATCATGGTCTCTCTTTCATTACTTTCCCCACTCCCTCCCTGTTCCAGCTCGACCATCCCATTCCCTTATGTTCTCATCCCCCACCCCTACCCTCCATTGCCCCCATCAGCCCCTGTTTGCTCATGGAGATCTCATCTATTTCCCCTTCCCAGGGTGATCCATGAGTCCCTCTTAGGATCCTCCTTGCTAGCTAGCTTCTCTGGAGCTGTGGATTATAGTCTGGTTATCCTTTGCTTTACATCTAGTATCCACTCCTGGGGTAATTTTCAAACAAGTAGTCATATAAGGTCTTTCATAAAGGACTGAAAACTTAATTGAATATCAGTAAATTTATATAATTCATGAGTAAATTGTAGAAATACAGTGTTTGTCGTTGTTGTTTTGTTTTGTTTCTTTTTTTCCCATAGAGTAGTGGATCAAATCACAACCAGACCCATGGAAGGCAAGCTTTGCCACTAAACTCTTCAGAGACCTTAGGTCTAGACAGCATGCAAATTAAATATACTTCGAAAGATTGGCAGCAATTTCTTTCAAATTATTCACAGCACAAATTGATGGACTTGGGCTGGAGAGATGGCTTAGCTGTTAAAGGCTGGACTCACAACTAAGATCTCAAATTGACTGGATTAACATGAAAGCAAGCTAGTAAAAGGTCTCTGAAGAGGGTTTCTGAGGAAAGTTAACACCCCAAAGCCATAGTAGGGGCTCTGTTGAGAGTTCAGGCCCAGGAGGCAGAGGGAGGAACTCTTCCTAGAGACCTCAGAGGAAGAGAGAAGATTCCACACCAGGGGCTGAAAGCCAGGCTCTCTCTGATTCCTGGGTGACAAGCAGGAAAAGGAACTCCAGGAAAGGAATATGTCTTCTCTTAGGATGTGGGGAAGTGAGGAAGAGAGACATGTTTACTGGTGTGTACCCATTATATAGGTGAGGGTCATGTTTTGATGTTCACAGAGTCTGTTTCTGCACTCCTAGACAAGCTCTCTGTTGGGTTTCTATCTCTCTGTGTCACAGCGGGCATCCCAGAATCAACTATGGATTGACCTGCCCCAACTGAATGTACCAGGCTCTGCTCACTCCCCATGGGAGGCCTTACCTTGTCGGAGGAGGGAATTGGGGGGGGGGTTGGGGGGGGAGGCTGGGAGCAGGAGGAGGGAAGAAAGGGAGATCTCTGGTTGGTATGTAAAATGAAAAAAAAATTAAAATGTTCAAAAGAAAATTAGTACAAGATACATGTATATAGGATGGAGGGCCAAGGAAGGGGGTAAGTTGAGCAGCCTTCGGTCTGGGATTCTAACAGCTACTATATGAAAGCAGTGCTTTTACTTACAGGCTCGAACTTCTGAGTTTGACTACACCAGGACAACATCCAGTTAAACTGTGCGAGAAAACAGGTTTGCAAACAAACACAGACACTGTAAACTGTTCTGAGTGCCACAATAACCCAAATAGGCCCTTCCTCGACAAGTATTTCTAGGATATCAAAAGGGCATTTGTAAAGGGTGAGTCCCTTCTGCTTCTAACAGTGAGTGCTTCACTCAACAGTAGAGTGAAAAGGGTACAGAAAAAACTATTTATTTACTGCACCATGATCTAAAGTTAAAGAATGACCAGAAGCAATCAGTGAGCACACATTCATGAAAGTGGAAAAAATATTACTACAAATCACTTAGAAGTGTTCTGTCAACTTAGGCACTACAGAGAACACTCAAGACAATGACAAATTTCAGTGGCTTGAACTATTGAAGTCTCAAATGTTGTCATTTTATTTCATGAAAATTTTCACTAAAACATTTATGGTTTATGAGGACATTTCATATTTAAGTTGGGTTAAACATTTCTTATGGAAGATAAAAGTAAAGCTTTGAATGGCATTTTAAATTTCATCATAATGCAATAAATTTGGGGGGGGAATCAATTCTGAGATGAGACATGGAGAAACTTTGTAAACATGTATCTGTGCTACAGAAATGAAAATGACAAAGCAAACTTTGTTTGCAATCAATTTGGAAAGAGGTTGAAAGCACTTTGGGAACAAACGTATCTAACTGGTAACAAATGGAGTATGAATCTGTGGCTATTGAGTAACCAGGATATAAAATGTTACACTCTAGAAAATGAGTCTGAAATAGAACTGAGAACTTAGAAATAAATCTACATATTTATGACCTATTGGTTTTCAGTAAAAATGTTGAGAACACACCATGGGGGAAAGAACAATCCCTTCAATAAACAATGTTGAGGAAGTGGGGTGTCTGCCTGTAAAAGAAAAAAGTTACTTTCTTAGTTCAAAACTGCGATGGCTAATTGTAGGTGTTAACTTGACTATAACAAAGAACACCTGGAGGCCTAGTATAACATTATTCTTGAGTGTGCATGTGAGGGTGTTGCTAGAAAATATGAGCATAGGAATCTGAGATTAAGTTTGAATTGAGTGAACAAATTCCCCTGGTAATACTCTCAAATGTATCTAACATCTGTCTAGATCTATAATATATAGTTACATTTAATGAAAATATTGCTACTCCTGTACATACCAATCATTCACATCTATCTGTCTATCTCTCATTTATGTACCTATCCATACACATACCCTCCTACCCACCCACCTACCTACCTATCTATACACACTGTTACTAGCCAGTAGAAAGGTACATTTAGGGCCAATTTCCCTTAATTATAGGAAAAGAAGGATCATCCTTTAAATGATGATCAACCTTCATAATCATTCCTCTGTTTCAAATAAAACTCTCTCCCTTATAGCCTCATGCAATAGCCTCTACCAGCCCCTTTGAAGGGTATCTGACCTTGCCATATATTGACTGGCCTCAGCTACTCTTTAGAACATGGCATCAGACTCCATGTCACCCTCAATATTTCTTATTCATGCTGGCAACACCAGTCCCATGTGGATGATTCTGCCAGTTTCTGTGGCCAGTTGGAGATGTAGCCTGGGCTACAGTTGCCTTGGCTTCTATGTAACTTTCAGGCCCACCTTGCAGGTATGTTCTTCTACGTGTTTGTTTTGAAGTGGCGAGCCGCCATAATATCATTCTCAGTTTAGGCTCTCCAAATTAACCTGGATTTTCTTAACAAGATTGAGGCTTCAGTAGTTGGGGTTTGTCCTCAGGGTACTTTTGCTATGGTTCCAGTTTACCATAGATGGCATCCACATTTCCTTCTCAGAGCTCATTAGCTGGTTCTCCACTGTCCTATCTTCTCTCAGCATTCTCATCTCCCAGACTTCCAAGAATGACCAATCAAGGCTGATTACAGCATTCTAGGGATTTTCCAGCCCTGAGCTGCGAACTCCTCTATATTCTTCCCTCAAAGCAATTTTAGAAGCCTAAGAAACACTTGGCCAGGTTTATCACAGCACCTGGCTCCACTTCTCAGTTCCAATTTTAGGTATTAATTACTTTTTATCATTTCTGTGGCAAAATACTTGATACAGGCAAGTCGAGGAGGGAAGGGTTTATTCTGACTGATAGGCTGAGTGTGCAGTTGATCATAGCAGGGATGTAATTGAAACAAGAGCTTAAGGCAACTGATCATGTCCCAATTTTGCCTATGTATTCTAATTACAATAAAGTTCTATAGGCACCAAAAGATGAAGTATCAAATATGGCTCATCAGGAGATGCAATATACACTACATGAAAAAAACCCATGGTGGGGGATGTTTATTAAGAGTATGGGATGATGGAAGGAATATGAAGTTGAATGACTGGAATATACCTGAGTAAGTGGTAGAGAAACTAAATGTTTCAGCACAAAGAATTAGGAAAGTTGCTATTGGTTGGTTGGTGGGCTGCAAATGGATCAAAAGATGATTCTCTGTAGGTTGAGGATGCCTTGGAACACTGGAGAGGAAGGGATTCAAAGCCATAGGAAGAGTGGATTTTTTTTTTCACATAAACCTCATGCAGGTTTAGAAGGTCTAGAACAAACATCTTCTACAGTTTACATCTTCAATTTTCTCCAAAGGTCCATATTTTAAATGCTTATTTGGTAGCCTTCAGCACAATTGAAAGGGAGATAGTGGAGCCTTTAAGGGATAGAGCCTAGTGGAGGTTGAGTCACTGGGGTATGCATTTGAAGGGGACTTTGATAGCCTATATCCATTATCTCTTTTTTCTTCCTAGCTGCCATAGGGTAACAGCTAAGTGGAAAATTGTCAGGTCAAGCAATGAATGTATAATTTAAATCATAAAAATGTAATGTCATGGCCACAAAATGAATTCTCAATTTTAAGTAATTTCCAGATCAGGTCCATATTGAATAATGATGGGGGAATTCTTCCTTTAGGATAAACACTGGTACACTTCTCAAAATGATGTATGTAGGTCAGATGAAATCTCAGCACAGGGCAAGGAGTACAGAGAACTGCACCAGGAATCAACAATTTTAATAGATACCACTGATGGGTTTCAGTAGATATCACTGAGAAGGGGGCATATGGGCCAACTATAAGAGAGTGAGGAGGGAGGGAAAGGGGGAGGTGAACTGTAGAATTCTATACAACATTAGAAGTGAATATAATTGAGCTTTTTTTTTTTGGTCAACTTGATACAAACTAGAATTCTATAGGATAAGAGAACCTCAGTTGGAAATGTCTTCATCAGACTGACTTGTAGGCATATCTGTGGGGCATTTTCTCAATTATTTATCAATGTGAAATGACCCAGTCCATTGTGGAAGGTGAGTATGGGAGGTAAAAGAAAGGTAAGCTGAACATGAGGCTGGGAGCAGCCAGTGAGTAGCATCCCCTTCCTATTCTCTGCTTCAGTTCCTGCTCCAGGTTCCTTCTTGAGCTCCTGTGCTGGTAACCCTTGAAAATAACTCTAACCTGTAGCATTCAGTAAATCCTTTCCACACTAAGTTGGTTTTTGTCAGTGTTTTCTCATAGTAAACAGACCAAACTAAAGTAAAAAATACACTGTATCCATTCAGATACTGAAGGATGTTTGGGGGATGGGCTTCAAGTTTTGAGCAGCATGACTGAAGCTAATGCAACTGACATGTGAAGATTTTAATGTACATGTATATAGTTATTGTACTTATTATATATAGTTTCTTCTTATATTAGTTATAACTTTTTTCCTTTTTTTCTTTTTATTAGAATAGAAGAGGGGAAATATGGTGATATTTTATTTGTGCTGAAATGTGATTTTATTTGTATGTTAATAAATAAAATTGCCTGGGGATCAGAGCTAAAACCAAACCATTTAGCAGAAGCCCAGATAGCTCAGTAGAGCATGAGACTCTTAATCTCAGGGTCGTGGGTTCGTGCCCCACTTTGGGCGCCATTTGTAGCTAAAGTTTCCCTGGTTCGGCTCAGCTCCCATGGCCCTGTGGCCGGCCTCTTGGACTCAAGTAAACACACAGAGACTTATATTACTTATAAACTGCATGACCATGGAAGGCTTCTTGCTATCTAGTTTTTACATCTTAAATTAACCCATTTCTATTAATCTATATGTCGCCACGTGTTCCGTGGCTTTACCTGTTGCCTTTACATGTTGCTCCCTGGATGGCAGGCTGGTGTCTCCTGACTCAGTCTTCCACCTTCCAGCATTCTCTTCTCTGCTTGTCCCTCCTATCCTATACTTCCTGCCTGGCTATTGGCCAATCAGCGTTTTTATCAACACATTCACAGCATCCCCAGGAGAAGTCCCTGGGTTGGAGAGGCTTAGGGTAGGGGGCAGGTGAGAAGATCTGAGAGGAGCCACACATACTGAGTGATCTTCAAGGCCTGTGTCGGCTTTGGTATGCTCATAGGCACTGTGCTTAGGATTCTTTTGGAACTGACAGTATGTTGTTCGTATTTTCATATCATAATATTTCTGCAAAGAAATCTCTTAATTTTAGTGAAGTCAAACAGTCATCTTTTTCTTTCAGGGATAATTCTTAAAAGTGTTGAATCTCAAAACTTCTCACCAGTTTTAAAGCCACCTGGATTTAGTTTTGTGTTGTCTTTTAGAAGCTTCATTGCTTGCTCTTTACATTTAGATCTAATTCATTTTGAGTGATTTATTTGTGACAGATGTAACCTCGGTGTCTAGATTTGTTTTGGTTACTGTGTATATCCACTTGTTCCAAAACACCATATTAATCAGAAACTCAAGAAGTAGATTTTTTTAAGAGAAGTGAAAAACCTGCCCAAAGGCTGGGACATAAGTGTTTATATATAGAACACCTTCTATGACAAACACTGAAGCTGTGCATCTGTGAGCTGGTGAATGGGGAAAACAAGATGTTGTCAACACAGAAGAATGAACCAATGAAGCATCCCTCAATACATAGGATTGTAAACAACTTATCTGAAGAAAACAAGCCTGACACAACCCAGAATGTATATGCTCTCATGCGCAGATGAAGTTTACAGAAAAGTCAAAATTCTAGAAACAGAAACAGATGCCTAGATGCTGGAGAATCCAGGTAGATGCAGGGATTCACTGAAAATCATCACAACAGAAATTTGAGGGAGGGCTAGAACTGTTTCAAAGTGGAGGGATAGTTCCACAAATCTCTAATCAAGTGAAAGTCATTTAAATTCATGTGCAAAGTAGGTAAATTTTGTAACATTTGAATTAGCCCTAAACAAGGGTATAAGTTGTGTCCTATCTAATGATTACTAAGGAGGTGAATGTCTGTAAACAGTAAAGTGAATAAAAAGGAATGACAAAATGAATTTCAGTATTTAACTAATAAACATGGTAGAGGTGAAAGCAGCCTATGAGGAATGATAACTATCTTGTTGATTGCATTTAGGGGAAACTGTTTCTTAATCTGGTTGATGAGCATAGGGTAGCAATTGAGAAAAAATGCCACATATATGTATATAGTATAGTGTTTTCCACATTTAAATAGTGCTACAAATTATATGTACATGTAAACAACTTTAAAGACTTTAAGAGTTAACATAAGTGTTCATGAGATATAGATATTCAAGTAGAGAATTTAGGTAGAATTATGTGACATCAAAATATTTATGTGATGTTCCATTTTATGATACAGGATTACTACTTTAATTTTTAAACTTGTGTTTGTGTCTGCTCATTGTGTTCAGGTGCCTATTACGTCAAAAGAGGATGTCAGACTCCCTGGAGCTGGTGTTACAAGCAACTGTGTGTTGTCTGATGTGGGTTCTGGGAAGTGAACATCAGCACTCTGAGAAAGCAGTGCTCTTAGCCACTGAGCCATCTCTCCAGCCCAAGAGGGAGCTTTTTACTCCCTCTTTTCTCATGTATCATTTAATAGATGGTTAAATATTTTGCCATCTGAAATCAGGGCTTGAATTAGAGTTTTTCTCTAGTTGGTATTCATCATATGTTTTTACACCAACTGTGGACTGACTAGGCCAGCACTAAGGATTTTACTGGCATAGCATGTCTAGACAACGAAATAGCTGCTCCAGGCCAGCATACATTTTGAAAGATATTCTGACAAGCTGTTCTAACCTTTACACTGTAGCAGATATTTAATTAGTAGGTTTTTCTTCTCTCACATCCTTTAGGAATATATTCCACCTGACACTACACACACACACACACACACACACACACACACACACACACACATGTTCATGCATTGATTTCTGCATTGACAATTCATCTTTAGGCAGGATCATTTTTTTCCATAGTTCTGTTTATCAATTTCCTATTTGATAAATATTCATCTTTGTATTATGTATATTGTATTAGAAAGCTCAACACTCTCATAATTTACTTTTCTTTGGTTAATGACTTAAAGTTCTGTGTCTACAACTAAAGCTTTGGCCACTAGAGCCATACACTTATCTGTAAACAGGGTCTTTTCTCTGCCCCATCGTGTCTCACAGCTGCTTCCAAATAATCACTCAAGGTTTTATATTAATAATGAATGCTCAGCCAGTAGCTCAGACTTATTACCAACTAGCTTTTACCCTTAAATTAATCCATAATTCTTATTTATATTTACCCACATGCCTTGGTACCTTTTCTCAGTTCAATATTCTCATCTTGCTTCCTCAGTGTCTGGTTGGGGACTCCTGACTCGGCCCTTCATCTTCCCAGTATTCTTAGTTTAGATGCTTTGCCTCTACTTCCTGCCTGACTACTGGCCAATCAGCGTTTTATTAAACCAATTCTAGTGACAAATCTTTACAGTGTACAAGAGGGTGATTCCACAGCACTTATCTGAGGTTGTTACTTTTGCTGTGTCTTTGTGTTGGGAATGTACAGCCTAATGTGGAATCAAGTGATATTTGCTTTGAAAGATTCAATGTACTGTTGCTCCCTTAACCTTTGGTAAGTTCTCTGTTCAGTAGCCCTAAGTATACAGTTGTGCTAATTCTAAATAACTCTTTGGCACAGAGCCAAGTAGACTACAGGGACTCTTGAATGGAACAGCATGTTCTAAACTTGTTTCTGCAAATCTCCTAATTGACTTTGATATGAATTATGTCTTTAGTAATTTGAGTATCAATCAAATAGGAACTGTTTTATTGAATTTGAACACCATTAAGTTGGATTCAGCTGTGATGGACTCTAAGATTATTAATTTAAATACTAAGAATTCCTTACAGTAGACATCAATTTTCTGTAGTTTAATATACTTAGATGTTGAATTCAGCTGTTAATGTGTGCATTTTATATCTTCTAATTTTCATATATTATATTATATAGTAAAATAATAAAAAAGAACAAATACCCACAAGACATGGGTAGCCTTATTGATATTCTTAAATACCTTAAAATCCAGATTAAAAAAAATCAATGGCAGGCATATACTAAGGAGTAAATCTTCAAGTGATGGATATATCTGCTTGCTGTCATTCTTGAAGATTTTAATAAATAGATAAGTGAATTGAGACCCATGTTCTTTACTCATCAAGGCTGAGAGCTGTGAATACTGCAGAATGTTGTTACTTAGTGAGGCAGACAGGTTTAAAAAGAGAAAGAATAAAAAAAAAGAACAGGGTCCTTCCTCTGTTGTTTGGAAAACCTAACAAAGACTTGTGAGGGAGGCCATCAGCTTGTATTGGAAAAAGGAGTGAGTAATGGATCTTTGGAATTTGACATTTTTTTTTTTTGATTAGTGAACCTGAAAAGGAGATATGCTATTTAAAAACATGCTGTCCTAAGATCTTTCATTATTTAGTGATAATTGTGGAAAGACTGCTGAGCTATTGGAGACCAGAATCATATATAGGGAGTCTTTTATGTATTAAAGTAGAACATGCTATGAGAAACTCAGATGAGGTAAGGTCAGATAAGTTAATAAGTAAATAAATGAAGAAAGGAAGGAAGGAGGGAGGGAGGGAAGAGAGAAAAAGAGGGAGGCAGGAAGGGAGGAAGAAAAGAAAAAGAATTCAAAGAAGGAGAAAGTATTTACTGCTGAGAGTCATGCATGGAGGCTCACCTCCATAGTCCTAGCACTGGAGAAAAAGAGGCAGGAGAAACACCCTGAATTCAAGGCCAGCCTTCCGTACATGGTAAATTCTAGGTTATCCTGGGATGTAGTTTGAGACTTTGTCTTACACACACACACACACACACACACACACATGCACGCACGCACGCACGCACAAATAAAATAAAATGAATTCACAAGGAACTTATACAAGACTCTCAAGTTCTTGCCTTGCAGCTGTATAAGCAGCAAACAGCTGCTAAAGGGAAGAAAGACTCTCTGGTGGATTTGTCTGTATGTGTGGGAAGCTCTAGTGATGCAGATTTTGTGAGTCATGGCTCACACTGGAATGAGGTTTGGAGTGAGGCAGCTGCCTGGATAACTCATATTCCTACATGGAAACTCTCACCTGTGCTATATAAATAAAGTTATTGGTTCATTAAGTTAGCCTTGGGTGGGATCATTTATTTTCTGTTATTGGTACCCTACAGGTATTGCATAGACATCTATTCATGTCTTTTCAGGAACAATAAAATAAAATCATTACTTGAACAGAAGCCAACAAGATCAAAGATAAGTTTGGGAGAAACAGATGCATGGGACATACTATGAGTGATAAGAACCATTCAAACACAGAACAGCCATAGGAAGAATTCTAGTGTGTCTTCTTTCCTCTGGTATGAGATTGTGGCACATTTCAACCACCATCCTTCCCTAAAATGAAGTCTAGACAATCTGAAACAATCTGGAGTAAATAAGTCACATAATTATATGAGTCATTATGGGTACCTGGTTATTGATAGCTGAAGTCTACAGGAATATAAGGGGTTAGAAGATAAGACAAGCAAATCTGGCATTGGTGACAAAAGAGGACACGAAGGAGGTGGCCTTTGATACCTCATTCCAGGCCAAATAGGACTATGTTTACATGAGAGTAGAAAAGGGAATTAGTTCATCAGAGTCCTTGGGAATTGTGTGGGACTTCAGTGGCTTTCCTGAACTCTGAGTCAGAATGTGATCTTCATGAGGTAGGAGATGCTCTGAAAGATCTGGATGACATCAGTGGGATTAGATTTAGAATATAATATAAATCAGCTTCATGAAAGAAGAAAAAAGACCATAAGCCTTGTTCAGGTCATTGAAAAGTAAATGTGGGGAATGTGTTGGGCTAGAGTTCTTAGTGGTTAAAACTGATGAAAAAAAAAAAAAACAATGCAAATGTTTGTGAGCCATCCACCCATTGTGGTTTGAACTTTTGAATCAAACTGCCCCAGGCTTCTCTAAGTAAGCCTTCATCCATGCTTTGGTATGCACTCAAGATAAACTCACTACTACATGAATCTAGACTTGGGTGGAATCATTTCTGTGGACTAGTCTTGGTGTCCTATTTAGGGGGAATAGATATTTGCTCATATGACTCCAAAGTCAGGTATAACATGTGCTATAGGAATGTTACATTACAGAGGGGAGAAAGGTGGCATAGGAGGAAGACGAAATGATTAACAGTGACAGGACTCATTTGGAGCACAGAAAATGATCATTATTTTTTAAAATATCATGGATTATAAAGAGTCTTTCATGGTGATCAAACTGACCCATTGTCTGTCTCACTCTCACTAAATCTGGTGCTTTATGAGATCCTAAAGACTACACAAGGAAACTAATAGGACCAATAAACACATTCAACAAAGTATAATTACAAAATCAGCAAGCAAAAATAAATAATTTTCTTATCGACAAAATAATGAAGATGCCAATAAATTCAGGAGTGTAATCTCACTCAGGCCAGCTTCAAAAATAAGACTAAATACCGATGAATGAATACACTCAAGGAAGAAGAAGTATTCTATGATGAAAACTTTTGAAAAACAGGAGAAAAGCTGAAGATACCAGAAGACAGAAAGACCTACCATGTTCAAAGATGAGCAGCATTAATATCACAAAAATGGCTATAGTACCAGTTGTGATCTAATGATTCAATTCATTTCCTGTCAAACATCCAGTGACATTCTTCATGGAAGTAAAATTATCCTAAAATTCATAGGGAAGCACAAAAGAACAAGAATTGACAAAGCAACTCTGAGCAAAAGAACAACACTGGAATGGTCACAATACCTGATTTCCAATTATAGTACAGGACATAGAAGCAACAACAGCAATGGTACTACTGCAAAAAAGCCACATAGAACAGTGGAATAGAGAACTAGGACTAGAAACAAACCAATGAAATATCTACCTGGTTTCTTTCAAAGGTTTCTCATTGTCTAAGTAAATAATAAGAAGAAAATCTTGTACCTGAAAGTTTTCTCTGGTCCTGCCCAGACCCATGGACCCCACAGCTGCTTATAAAACAATCACTCAGAAGCTTATATTAATTAAAACTACTCAGCCTACCACTGACTAGCTCTTACATTTAAACTCAGCCCATTTTTTTAATCTATATGTTGCCGTGTATTTCATGTCTTTACTTGTGTGCCTTTACATGCTGCTCCATGGATGGTGGGATGGTGTTTTCCCTGACTCAGCCTTCCTGTTCCCAGAATTCTCCTTGTCTGTTTACCCCACCTATACTTCCTGCCTGGTTACTGGCCAATCAGCATTTTCTTCATCAACCCGTCAGAGCAGCACACTCACAGCATGCAGAGCAATATCCACAGCACAGCCGCTCCAACAAATGATGGTGAGAAAACTAAATTTCCCTGTGTGGAAGAATGAAATTCTCAATCACTACCCACACCTTTCATTTCCTGTAACCCCCCTTGTCTTTCTGACATCACCATCACCCCCTTACAGGTCATACTTTTTGATATATGGATCTATTATAGAATGCCTATGGTTTTTTTACTCAAACACTACATGGCTAATATTTTTTATTTATTTTGAACATCAAATTATTTTGACATAGAATATCTTAGGTATTTTAGAATATAGACTTAACTCTTTCCTCCTTTAATCTACAGCCTAAGAGAAATGTGATTGACAACACAAGGCTGATATGAAAGCAATGACATCAGTCTACAGTATTCATGGGAACAAAAATATGCCATGCACAAAACTTTAAATTGAAAACTAATGGAATATTTACTTGAAATTGAAGCATGTTGATGTTTTCTTTAAATACCAGTGAGATTACATAGTCACATTTCAAATGTTTATACAGTTTTATGAAATTCTCTTAAACTCAATTTCGCAGCTGAGTCAGAATTCCAGTAGGGAAATACTGACAAAGCTGTAGGCTTAGAACTTGGGTGAATACTACTTTTTGTATGAATCTATTTTACTTCCACAACTCGATCATCTATGTTTCTCTTTCTCTGGAGCTTTCACATGATAAACAGAAAGAAATTTCATTCTGACAAAATAAAAGAAACCAGAAGGACCCAGTGGTAAACTTGAGGAGCTACTAAATAAGTAGGTAAGTAAGCAAATAAATGAATAAATAAATAAATAGATAAATAGATAGATAGATAGATAGATAGATAGATAGATAGATAGATAAAATAGAAATAAAACCAGCAGCACCATGAAAATACTTCCATTCAAACTTCCATTCCTAATGGGTGGGTATAGTTACAACACACACACACACACACACACAAAGAGATAGAGGGAGAAAGAGAGAGGCAATTCTACGAATGCAGAGTTGCTGAATCCTATTACAAGGCTGTTGTTATAGAGATTGTCTCTCTCAAATTTGTTAAAAGGATTTAAGGGGTTGGAGATTTAGCTTAGTGCTTGCCTAGCATAGTGCAAGATGCTGGGTTCGGTCCTCAGCTCTGGAAGTAGAAGGAGGAGGGAGAAGGAGGAGGGAGAAGGAGGAGGAGGAGGAGGAGGAGGAGGAGGAGGAGGAGGAGAAGGAGAAGGAGAAGGAGAAGGAGAAGAAGAAGAAGAAGAAGAAGAAGAAGAAGAAGAAGAAGAAGAAGAAGAAGAAGAAGAAGAAGAAGAAGAAGAAGAAGAGGCATTTAAAATATGTCTTCATGAAGAGGTCCTTCCATTCCATGTTTTCTCTTAACCACCTTGATTTGCTCTTTCCCTTGCTACCCCCAAACACTTTAAGTTTGAGATAATCCCATATCTCTTTTTGGTTTTGATTTTATTGCTTTTGAGTTCATGTCTACAAAAAGTCATAACCTATTATGCAGATGTGTTCAAATTTTTCCTCTACATTTTCAACTAATAGGTTTACTTTTTAATATTAGGTTTTACACTTAGTCTTTGAGTTGTTTTTGTATGACATTTTATACAGATTCATCTCAGCATTTTGATATCCGATTCTTACCATACTGATTGATTAAAGAGGAAGCTTTTCTACAGTGTGTTCTTGTGGCATTTGCGTGGACTTGTTTTTATTCTGGTCCCTTGGTCTATGTGCCAGTTTTTATGCCATTATCATGTTGTTTGGGTTAATATGAATCTGTGATGCATTTTGAAATTAAGTGCTATGATGTCAGTTTGGCTGTTATTGGTCACATGGTAGTGCATGAGTTATTCATAGTCTTTTATAGTCTTTCTGAATTTTAGGGCTTTTTTTTTCTAATTCTGTGAAGAATGCTATTGACGTTTTATGGGATAGCATCAAACATGTAAACATCTGTGAAAACATTAATATGTAGAATATGTGTGGAATTCAATAACCTTATCAGAAACAAGTACACAAATTATAATCAGAACAGACGATTTCAGAAGTCATACCAATTATCAACAAATATATGAAAAATAGTCCATAACCAGGGATGTTTAAAAAGTTCAAATAAGGCCTGGCGTGGTGGCGCACGCCTTTAATCCCAGCACTCGGGAGGCAGAGCCAGGCGGATCTCTGTGAGTTCGAGGCCAGCCTGGGCTACCAAGTGAGCTCCAGGAAAGGCGCAAAGCTACACAGAGAAACCCTGTCTCGAAAAACCAAAAAAAAAAAAAAAAAAAAAAAAAAAGTTCAAATAAAAAGTACAGTAAGATGCCATGCTGTTTTGGAATAGCTATCAAAGCCACACAAAACACTCATTCTGGTGAGGATTTGGAGTGAATAGGACTCTTGTACACTTTTAGTGGGGATGTGAATGACAATAATCACTATAGAAAGCAGCATGGGGTACCTCACCTCAAGCAACTAAAAACAGTTCTAACCTATGATTCAGAAAACCCACTCTTGAGTCTACAATCTCCCAAATTAAAATAGAATAAGAAATATATACCTGCCCTGCCTGCTCATGCTGATTTCAGTGTTATTTTCTAAAGTTCAGACATGGGATCAATCTAGGTGCCCTTGACAGATACAAAAATAAGGAATACACACACACACACACACACACACACACACACACACACACACACACACACATGCATAGACAGATAGATATAAATATAGATGTAGATTTATAGGAATAATTAGAGTAACCAAGAACAGTAGTAATAACTTGTACTATTTGGTAGAGGCAGGTCTGTGGGATCCTAGTAATCAATAGCTCAAAAAGAGATAACCCATGCTTGACACTAGCCTTATATTTTTGGACTATGGTGTCTGGGGGAGACTTTGTCAACCCATTATAGCATAATTCCTTTTATATATGAATACATATGCATTTTAGAAACCTTTTTCAATAGTAGGCTTACAGATAGCATTTTTCAACGGTCTTTAGTGTTATATATTCCTTCTTCCTTTACCTTCCCAACCCCACCCCATTTACCTATTCAGTTCTATTATTCCACTTTCCTCTCCATATTGCCTGTGTTCTAGCCCCACCTCTGAAAATCCTCCATATACCACATGTCCGCTGACCATTGACTTACCAACTTCTATGGGTATTACAACTTAAATGCACATACCTGAAGCTTCAAATCTAGCATTAAGAGATTTCTACATCTGAGTTACCTCAGTATACTTTTCCCAGTTCAGTTCATTTACATAGAGGTTTCATTTTTCTTTACAACTGAATAATACTCCATTCTGTGTTAGATAGCAATTAATATAGAGACACAAACTAGTCAATGTGCAGAGAATAAGATAAAGGGAATAATTATCTCTAGATGGAACATCTATATGACAGTTTTCTCCTGAGAGTTCTGGGATCATCATAAAGAGGGGGTGGAAAGATTGTGAAAGCCAGAAGTACTGGTTGTCTATAGTGAAACATTATCTACTGTACATGACAGGGCTGTTTTACACATGGACTCCCAGCCATTGTGAGTACATGCACAATATCTGTACAAGATCGAGACTGCCAGAGGAGAAACTCATAAAATGCCACCCAGAACTGATCTGCCATTGGTAATTGATGGCTGCTCGGGAAGGGAATCAAGATTTCCCCAGGGATGCAGCCCCTGAAGGGCTACCCATGCTCCAGTGCATGATCTTATAGCCATTTACATAGGGCGACACTAAGTGGAGAGAGAGAGAGAGAGAAAGAGAGAGAGAGAGAGAGAGAGAGAGAGAGAGAGAGAGAGAGAGAGAGAGAGAGAGAGCCTGAATCTGGGAGAGAAAAGTGGTGGGAGTATGGGGAGGAATAGAAGGGAAGGAATATGGATTTATCTGATCAAGATGCTTTAAATACACGTGTGAAATTGTCAAACAATAAAAAAGAATGAAATCCTAAATGAAATTTGCAGCAAAGTGGATGGAAAAAATAAGATTTTATATTAAATAAAGTAGCTCAGACACACAATCATAATAGCATATTCTGTCTTATATAGAAGATTAAAAATGTCAGCTTTGATATAAAATTCTGTTTACTAGGTTGGAATGAGAGGATATAGATAAAGGGAATTAAGAGAAGTGAGAGAAGAAATAATTTGTTTGATGACTTTATCAAAACAACCTACTACATGTCTTATGAATGTAAGTCTACAAGAGATTTGTGTGAAGTCTTCAAAAATAAAGAAACAGTAAGGAGAGGAAGTGGTTAATTATTCCATTCTGATCCCTGTGAGCCATATACTTGTCACTGTGCCCATTTAATAGGCCAATAAGTGTGTTGATAAAAGCAGCTGTGCTAATTGCTGCAATGCTACAAACACAGAGAAAATCTCTAGCTGCAAAGTGATATTATCACATGAAAAAGGCTCTCTGCTTGAAATCCTGGGTTGAGGTGTTAATTTTAAACAACTCATAAGATAGATTGTAGGGCAGAAATAATGGTCTAGACATTGATTAAGAAAACAAACCAAGTCTTTGATCTCCTGTGCCTTAGAAAAAGTTGACTTTGGGTATATGGAATGTGGAGCACCTTAATGTACAAAGATAAAATGAGAAAGAGAAATTCTCTTTTGATTAGCTTGTGTTTGAGAATGGACTTACCCTTTTTTTGAAACTTAAAATGCCTAATACGTTGAGATCAATCATACATTTTGGGGCAAACGAATATATCATAGACTCTATGCCTACCACACATATACCATGTATATGTATACACTATGTATATATTTACTCTATGCCTACTGTAATTAAAGAGGAAGAGAAGATATTTTTCTATAGTTATTTCAAAATGGAACTTTAGTAATAAGAGAGAACTATCTTAAATTGCAAGTGGTGAGGATGAATCAAATTTGCTTTAGTGCTGTGTCTCTGAGAAAGTTCTAAGGGTAACAGTATGGCTGGCCGGAGATGCTCACACACCGGTTCATGCACAGGTACCTTGAGAGATCTGAACATCTAATTTAGACTATCTACAAAGAGACTGCCTAGAAGATGATATGAGCCCATGAGGGAATTTTGGTCCTCTATAGAGAAGGAAAGTACATTCTGCTCCTTGAATTAGGTCAAGGAATGTATTTGCGATGTTAGCGAGAGCCACCCTGCACTGGGTGATCTTCCCTGGTTCCACAGTCATCCCATACACATTTCATTTTGTTTGCCATCTCACGGTGTTCCTCATCTCTCTCAATGTTCCAATTTTTTGCTCTCATTTCTCATCACACATGGCTACTTGTTAAGTCGCAGTTTTTCCATAGCTCTTTTGCATCAGGATGTTGAGCACCAATGTGTACTCAATTTTCCTAATTGCCCGTTTAGAGAAACTCACCAAATTTAATGTGACTGAGCTTTCCATCTTTCCAACAAAATAAAATAAAATCTCCTCTGGAGCTATTTTTTCTCCTGTTTTTAAAAGAACAATGAAAGATTCTCCAGGATGCTTCTCATTTACATTACAAGTTAGGGCTTCAGAAGCCTCTCATTCTGGCTCACAAGTCTGTTTTTATACACTTTACTGAAAAATAATTAGGAAGGCGGTCATTATTCTCCATCCATTGGCTTCAATCAGACTTACTTTTTGACCCTAAATAATTCATATGCTTCTCTGTTCTTTGCACAGCTTCAGCTGAGCCTTCATCTCCTCTCACTTGCATGTGGAACATTCAGCTCCCTTCTGTGTATTCCTTTCTAGTCTTTCAAACTGACTTCAAGTCATAATGTCCCAGTCTTATTTCATTTTCCACTCCAGAAAAATGTTAAGCAAATCTATGTGTTCAGGGCAACTCTGCAGATATTGTCTGTTTCACATCCATGCTGTCCTACAATCTGATACCCACCTATCCCATGTTTAATTATTCTTTATGTTATTTTTCTAATGAAACAAACACCTTCAATACCATGAAATGCATTCATTCTCTTATGCTCTATTGCCAATCCTCGTTCTGCTTGAAGAGGGTTTCAATCCTTGACTGTATTACTACCTCAAACTGCATATTGTCTCTGCAGACTGTATCCAAATGTAGAGTCATCACCAGAAGCCACCAGAATTAAAAATTACCTCAGATATTCTGCTTCAAAGACAACAACTTTCCATGAGGGTATTCCTGCAAATAAATACATATTTATGACAATCTCAGAAGAATTTGAGATTTAGACCACTTTCTTTTAATTACCCAATTGTCTGACTACTAACTTTGCTTTTGTTTTCTTAGTAGGTAGGTAAAAATGTCAATAAATTTATGTTTTATTTTTGGTGCAGTTAAAATACTTAGTGTTAAACATGAATCCAAAAACTGGACTGCATTTTATTGTACTGCTGGCATTTTAGTCATTAATCTTAACAAAAACTTAAATGGAAGATCATTCACAAGAAATACAATGTATGCTGAGAATGAACCACATTGTCTATGTTGTGCAAATTCAGGTTTGTTAACTTGTAAGGTTATTTGTAAAGACCTGAACATCCTTTGAAAGCCACAAAGATAAGCTGATTTTCTATGAGTAGCTTATAATTTGATATAGGGAAGCCCAGAAGGCCAGAGGAAGAATTAGCTGTCTTATACATGAGTTCCTGCCAGCTTGTGATAGGTCCTTACAATGGCTGCATCTTAGTAGTTGTCTAGACAGATAGTTTTGAAGGCTTTAAGACAGCTCCATTGCTGTCTCCTTTCTGGCATTTTCCTGAATACTCACAGATGTGTATAACCAAAGACGACTGAGGAGCACTTTCTCTATCATCAGGTATATGATTTCTATCCCAAGATTTGTCATTTGCAAGTTCTGTGATCTTGACCAAGTTAATTTGGAGTTCATGGCTTGGTTTTCTGAAGCTCCGAAAAGAAGAATTTTTGTTTTTTCTCTTTTCCTACAGAATGGTTCTGAGGAACTAATAATATAATGACTCCCTCCAGATCACTTGGCAATTCCAAAGTCAGGCCCACTGTCCACCTCCTTGACACTTACCAACTTTACCCAGGCATCTCCCCCTCATGCTCTCTGTGTTAAATTAATGAGTTCCATCCATCTCCTTCCAGGACATGAAGGAGCTGAAATTGTGAGGTCTCATTGCCCCCCCCCCCTTTTCTTCACCCCTATCATTATTTTGGCCATGACCCATTTTGATTACACCCACATAGTACCTTGTGTGCTGGTAGTCCCATTCATCTTGCATAATTTCTCCTACCACAAACAAAGCTTTTACAGGCCACATTTCCCCAACAGTCCTCAGCCTGGTCTTCTTCATGCTAGTTTCTCATTTAATACATTACCCAAAGTGTTTATTTAGAGTTATTTTCTATCAATATAGACTTTGAGGCAGCAACATACATACTCCCTGGGAGTCAAAGTCTTCCACTGTTTTACCATAGCCATCCAGTCCCATCCTGTAATGTATAAGGCAGTTCCAGTAGCCAGGCTCTTAACCTTGTACCAGTCAATCCCATTGCAATTCAACTCTCCTGTACCCATGCAGATTTTCACTTATAGCGGGTACCTGTGCTCATCTATAACTTACAAACACTCTACCATTGCTCTTCAGTCCTATTTCAAATCTTCTGGTCCAAGATTTCTTCTATCTCTTTATATACTTTCAAAAGAATTGTAATTACTCCTCCCCTCACCATACTCTCTTTTCCCATTACTCATTAGAATTTTATAAATCAACTCCCCTCTAATTATCAGCTTAAAATTTCCAAAAAAAGATTTACCACCTCATGTATGTTTTGAAGGTTAAGGGTCAAGGAGCAGTATAGGAAAAAAATACTTGTGGCTGAGGTTGATGGCAAGAAATTTTCCAGGAATACAGCAGTATCAAGACTTCACTTCAGTTAAAGACACTGAACTACGTAGTTTTGTAATCAAGCTTCTGGACTTTCCTACATAGTCTTCTCCTATGGGGTGTTGCTATTATGACTTTCCCAGAAAAGGGAGTCCAGGTGAAATATACAATAAGCTGTCAAGACAAAGATATTACTCAAAGTGACATCTCATCACATTTTCCATAGCTATTGGCCATGCAGAACAATCTTAACATGATATGTGAGTGACATAAACAGAATCTGGGCCCTAAGATTAATAGACTTTGAAGATCTTGGAGGTGGCTGCCACATTCTCCTAACACACTGTTTGGTGCTTGCCATAGCACCCACCACCACAGCACCCAAACATCTCTTCTGCCTAGATACCAAATAATTATCATTATCCTTTTATATCATCTGGTAATATTATTATGAATAGTTGATATCTACTAAAAATTATTTTGTATGAATGCTTGTCTATCATAGTCAAGGTTCTGAGTTATTTATGGCTGAAGTCCTGACTATGGTTTATGTTACACACCTATAAACTCTAAAGCACAGTATAAAGGTATCATTGTTAGCTATGTGTGCTTCAAAAGAGATTTGGGTGGCATTAATTTCTTTTTTTTTCTTTTTCTTTTTCTTTTTAAATTAAAGGCCCACTTTTAAATTAAAGGCGTCACCACTGCCCAGCAAGCTTTGAATTTCTTTTACTTACTTACTTAATTAATTAATTATACAGCATATTTGACTGCAGGCCAGAAGAGGGCACCAGATCTCATTACAGATGCTTGTGAGCCACCATGTGGTTGCTGGGAATTGAACTCAGGACCTCTGGAAGAGCAGTCAGTGCTCTTAACCTCAGAGCCATCTCTCCAGCCCCCTCTTTTTTTTTCTTATAGAGGAAAACATTTAATTGGGGCTATTTCAGGGATTTAGTCCATTATCTTCATAGTGGGACACAGATGCATGCAGGCAGACATGATGCTGGAGAAGGAGCTAAGACTTCTACTTCTTATCCGCAGGCAGCAGAAACAACTGTCTGCCACACTGGGCATGGCTTGAGCAGAGTAAACCTCAAAGCCTTCCCCTTATAGTGACACACTGCATCCAACAAGGCCACAACTACTCCAACAAGGTCACACCTGCTAATAGTGTCACTCCCTATGGGGGCCATTGTGGTGGCATGAATTTCAATGAGACACCATTATTAAATATTAGTTAAGGATATATATTCTATTAACTCAATTAAACTAGTTGAATGTATTTTTGCTTTTTTTCATGAAGAATGATGTTTATAAGGGAAAATACTAGTACTTATACTCAGATAAAATCACTGTTTTTATGCTCAGCCATTTGCCTGTTCCTTCCTTTCCTGATCACTATAAGGTTTCTCAATGTGCAAAATATAGGTGATGTTTTCTTGAGCAATTGAAGCTGTTAATCAATATTGTAAAAGAAAATATATGTTAAATTACACAGGAAAGTGTAAACATTTACTCAAGCAGTACTACAGAAGACTCAGTAATTACACATGGATCAAAGACTTTCCAGGTTGATGACTGGTGACTTCTCAACTTTCTTCTTCATATGTCCACTTTTATAAAGATTTATTTATTTTTATTTTATCTGTATGAGGGCTTTGCCTGGATCTGTGTCAGTGCATTGTGGTCATTCTTGGTGCCTATTGAAACCAGGAGATGATGGCAGATCTCCTGGAGCTGAAGATTCAGAATGTTGTAAGCCACTCTAAGGGTGCTGGGAGCTGAAATCAGGTCTTCTGCAACAGCAGCATGTTCTCTTAAAAACTGAAACTTCAGCCAGGAAGCAGTGGCACACGCCTTTAATCCCAGCACTCAGGAGGCAAAGCCAGAAGGATCTCTGTGAGTTCAAGACCAGCCTGGTCTACAGATTGAGACCTAGGTAAGACAGGTACCAAAACTACACAGAGAAATCCTGTCTCAAAAAAACAAAACAAAACAAAACCCTTAAACTTCTCTCCAGCCCCCATACCTCCATCTTGTATCAACTCTCCCCAGTTTGAGCGTGGGGCCTTCTGTTTTAACTGATACCACACATTCTATTCAGGACACAAATGGAATTTACAGCCTAGAAGTTAGGACAGTTCAAATGGGTCAATAAGATCTCCATCATTCATCCAAAGAAACTCACACCTATGGATAATCTAGTATAATATCAATAGTATAATTCCATATTTCAGTATATCAATTAAATCATAATTACTAGAAGCAGGATTCTGGCACTGGCATCATCATTTTACAAAAGATCCACAGTGAGCTATGATATTCTTACATCATTGAAAGTTAATAACTGGTAACCTGAAATGGGAAGGCAAAGTGACCATAATAGGCTCACCATCAAATGTGACTCCATCTCAGAATATAAGGCCAGGAAGTATGCAAATAGTGTTCATAACCATAATAATATTAATAACTCAGAGAATTACAATTTTTCTAAGATCAATAGGAAAACTTACATTTAGACATACTCTTCTTGGACAGTAAATTGAGTGGTATAATATTCTTTTAGTCATCCTTTCAACACTTACAATTTGTAACTAAAAGATGCATAGTTACAAACATCTGACTCATTTTCTAGTTACTATATTTTCCAATAAGAATGCAATATCCATTTCTATGAAGATAAAAATATATAGCATATCTTAGGATCAAATTAATTCATCCAGATGGATAGCTCTAACATTTTTCCACTATTCAATTCTAATAGACTCAATGAATCAATTTTATGATGGCTGATAATGATTAGCCAGTTGACAGAATCTAGACTCACCTAAGACAGAAATCTCTGGGCACATCTGTAAAGGCTTTCCTAGATCGGGTTAACTGAGGTGCTAATGTCTCATACTGAACATTCTCTGGGCTGGGAGTGTGCAGAATAAATTTAGGAAAGCAAGCTGAGTGCTTACATTCAGCTCTCTGTTTCCTGACTGTGAATACAGTGTAACCAGATATCTTAAGCTCTAGGTGCTAGGACTCAAGGAATCCTTGGGCTGGGTCAGAAATAAATGCCTCCTTCCTTAAGCTGCTTTTGTTAGACTTGTTAAAAAGTAACGAAAACAGACTTGTAACACAACATACGCAGATTGTTTATTTCAGAAGGAAAGCTCCCGTGTCGTTCTACGGAAGCCTATACTGCCAGCCAAGGAAAAGATGTAGATCTAAGGGATGCTCATGGCATTGACCATCTCCGAGAACTGCACTTAGACTAAGCCAACTTTTCAGTGGACCAGATCAACCAATTTTGAAATCACACCTTCAAAAAAAATTAAGTTCACTTTGTATTAGTTCAGGAAAGAATAGAAAAAATGAAGAGTGATCTTGTTAAAGAGCTCTAGTTTTACTACCTGCAAAGAGACACTTCTAACTATTAAAATGTTGTGGAGAGAAAGCATGACTTTTATGATAAAATTTTGCCCCTTATTTAATATGGAATATGCTATTATGAATTTGACACTGAGTTGGAATTTCTAAAGAAAAACAACCACAACACTTCAAAGTCAGAGATAATTTGAGAAAACATGGTCCTTCTAGAAAGAGTGACCTTAATATCAAATGGCCAGCTTCTGACTCCATACATATTGCCCTATTCATTAAATCACTAAAGCTTGGCATATCATAAAGATGAAAGCCACTTGTCTTTTCATTACCAATAACCTCCTGTAGAGTATTCACAAACATATATTTCCATCAACTCATTTGATCTTTTCAAATTAAATTACTCTCTTTAAATGAATGAGATGAAAAGTGAGTTTTATTAAAATTAATGCTCCTCCTCACCTTTCAAATGTGAACTGCAATAATTTCTTCCAGTTTTAAATGTTTTCTGATAACAATCTTCTGTCTCAACCTCACACGCACTACACAGAAATTCTTTGATTAATATTGAGACAGGGTTTGAAATGGGCAATTTGCTCCAATACTTGGGAGAAACGTCTAGAATACATTATTTGTCTTTGGGTGCATTTTGTTGGTGTAAGCTATAAATTTTATTGCACTTTATGTGCTTCTGTGAGAGATTCTTATTTAAAACACTTTAGTCAAAAATATTGCTTGGCTTTATTAAGTGCCCCTGCTCAGTGTAGGAGCTTTGCAGTAACAGCCTCAGGTTTCACCTTGGTTCTGATTCTGAAGAACTCTTCAGTCTCAGCCTGTATGCTTAGCACAGTAGAGAGGGATCCGCAATGCTGTCACATTAAAGTCTGAGATTCAAGATTCAGACTACAAGTCTCCCATTCTCTACCAACGATAAACATACACGAAACAGTTGTGAGAGCCTGCTTTTAGACCACAGTACGGTTGCATTTCCTTGGTTAAGCTTGCCAGCAGGTGAAAGAAAGCTAAGGGTAAGTCTATCCATACTTTTGGGTCAAACTATTATATATTATTTTAAAGTTTTCTAGAGAGAATCACAGTTGACTTGATGTTGGCATTATGCCAAAAAGTGATCACTGGTAAAAATACCATAATATATACAAATATTTTAAGACAAACATAAAAGGTCTATAAAAAAACAAAAAAGGTGGACAAAGTCTCTCTCTCTCTCTCTCTCTCTCTCTCTCTCTCTCTCTCACACACACACACACACACACACACACACACACACACACACACACACACAATTTGATTTTTCTGCCTGTAGAGTCATGTTATAACAGATGATAGGAGCTGGTTGGATAATTTATCTACTATCACTTTCACAGTTACCCTAGTAGACCACTAATCTGTTTGATTGGCTTGGAAAGGAAGAAAATGATGTCATATCCTCTCCTTATTTCCAAATATGAAAAAAGATAGTTTTATATAAAAGTAAAGTTTTACCATAAAAGCTGCCCGGGAAACTTGGAAGTGACAGTTTTCTGGAGTATTTTTTTAAATCTAAAAATTAGAGTCCTGTCTCGTGTGGTAGCACATGTCTGTAGTCCCAGAATTTGAGAAGTGGACACATGAAGATCATGAATTAAAGGTCATCCCCTGTTACATTGTGAGTTGTAGGCCAAACTAGGCTATGTAAGATTTGTTTCAGAAATCTACAATAAAAATAGAGAGAAAAATTGGAATTTATTAACATGTATTATTTTAGTATGACAGGAAATGTAAAACTACTTTTAATGTGGCATATCTTTCACACAAACAAGGTAGGGTCTAAAATTAGATATCCAGAGACCCAGGAATAGATCCTCATAGAATAATTAAAGTAGTAGTACTCTTAGCTCAAGTAGGTTAATGCCTAGGAGAACCCAGTTTTAAAAAGCATTTAAATTTAAGAAAAACTTGAAAAAATATTGCATAAAAATAGCACAGTATAGAGGAAAGGATATTTCCTATCACAAAAACCCCATAAAGTAACTAATAATGTAGAAGAGGTAAATTTTTAGTTGCTATGTGTTCACAAAGCTGTACAGTTGAAGATTAATATTTGAGTTTGCTAGATTCTGCAGTTTTAGAGTTCCACAAAAGAAAAAGGGCACCTAAGGTTATAAAGCATACAAGAAGTTACTTTCTCTTAAGCTATTAATGTGTAGGAATATATTGACACAAAAATACCAATTTCTATATATGTTAAAGGTTAAAAACACTTTTTTTGTTGCCCAGAGTTTACAACATTGAGATGTTTTTAAACACTTAATCAGAAGACAAATGTTCTTCTGAAGCTAACATGTAGGGTTATTGTTTAAGTCATTTTGTATTAATAGTCATTTACCAAGTAGAATGGCGTATGCTTTGTAACCTTTATTCATTGGATTCTTGGTTATTTTTTCAAAAGGAAGTTTGTTGTGTGTGTGATTAGAGTGAAGAAAAAAATACTAGGTAGCATCCCAGTTTTGGGTTAGCAGAATATATGATATGATACGTGCACATGATGAATATTCTGGTCTCTGTGTGATTGCTCAGTCTTTTAACAAGGAAAACCCAGCAAATTCATTTCTTTCTTGATCTGAGGAATTACCCAGTTCACATCAAGATGTAAGTAAGGGTGGAATTAGGGTGACTACTCTCTCTTTTGACCCCATGTCCTTCCACTTCGCACCTTGAAGATCCTTGAAAAAACCTGCATCTATGTTGCTTTGTTTTTCCAGGGGAGGGGTGTGTGTGTAAGAGATTAGTTTTGTGGATGTAAGACTCTCAAATGAATTCTTTTTTTTTTCTTTTTCTTTTATTTTACAATACCATTCAGTTCTACATATCAGCCAAGGATTCCCTTGTTCTCCCCCATCCTGCCCCCTCCCCTTCCCCCCAGCTTACCCCCCATTTCCACCTCCTCCAGGGCAAAGCCTCCCCCGAGGACTGAGATCAACTTGGTAGACTCAGTCCAGGCAGATCCAGTCCCCTCCTCCCAGACTGAGCCAAGTGTCCCTGCATAAGTCCCAGATTTCAAACAGCCAACTCATGCAATGAGCACAGGACCTGGTACCACTGCCTAGATGCCTCCCAAACAGATCAAGCCAATCAACTGTCTCACCTATTCAGAGGGCCTGATCCAGTTGGGGCCCCTCAGCCTTTGGTTCATAGTTCATGTGTTTCCATTCATTTGGCTTTTTGTCCCTGTGCTTTATCCAACCTTGGTTTCAACAATTCTCACTCATATAAACCCTCCTCTTTCTCGCTAATTAGACTCCCGGAGCTCTATCCGGGGTCTAGCCATGGATCTCTGCATCCAGATCCTTCAGTCGTTGGATGGGGTTTCTAGCACAACTATTAGGGTGTTTGGCCATCCCATCACCAGAGTAGGTCAGTCCCAGCTGTCTCTCGACCACTGCCAGCAGTCTATTGTGGGGTTATCTTTGTGGATTTCTGTGGGCCTCTTTAGCACTTTGTTTCTTCCTTTTCTCGTGTGGTCTTCATTTACCGTGGTCTCCTATTCCTTGTTCTCCCTCTCTGTTCTTGATCCAGTTGGGATCTCCCGCTCCCACAGGTTCTCTTTCCCTCAACCCTCGCCCTTCATTACTCCCACTCATGTCCAGGTTGTTCATGTAGATCTCAGCCATTTCTCCGTCATTGGGCGATCCCCAGGTCTTTCTTGGGGTCCTGTTTTCCAGGTAGCCTCCCTGGTGATGTGGGTAGCAGTCCAGTCATCCTTGTTCCACATCTAGTATCCTGCTATGAGTGAGTACATACCATATTTGTCTTTCTGAGTCTGGGTTACCACAAGCCTAAGGGTCAGGGAAACAGCTAAAGTCAGGAGCCATTGTCTTGAGCTGTTGTGGGCCAGGATGCAAAATACAGCTTATAGCAATTGATGATTCAGATGTCAACCCCCCACAGGAATAATTCTCAGATGGGGTACCCTGTCAGGGAAGGCTTGCAGGCCACAGACTCTGAATACTGTTGCTTCCATCTGTAATTTCTTGTTCAATAACAGCTAAGATATCTCCCCATTACCATACATTTTCATGAAATGTGTACATGTAATCTCATGATTGCATCTCAATCTTATGGGCACACATACATCCGTGGATGGCCAGGAAGATGACCTCTCTTTAAGCTGTACAGTTTTAATATATAGAAAATATACTAGGAGATGCTTCATAAATAGATCTTTTATCCCATGTGGATTGTAGACACTTAAAGTCTGCTCTGTTCCTTTTGCTCAAACTATCAAAAGAAAATAACAATTTCTCCTCAGTCTAAGACTAACTGCACACATTTAGCTCATGTTTTTTTTTTTTTTAACCTCAGAGCAAGTTCAAACTAGACTAAAGCCCTTTGTAAATAGATCATAAGTTTAAAACTTGACAGTTATGTATAAGGTCAGAGTCACAGGTATCTTACCAAGATTACTATACAAAGCACCCTAAGAAAAACCTGTCAGTTCTTCACTTGCCAAGTCTGCTGACAATAGACCTATGTCTCAAAGTTTGTCACTGGGCACTGTGCCCCCTCCTCCCCCATCTCGTCAGTCTTACTTCTGTAACCTTGGAATCTTGTGTTGTCATGGTAAATGGCTCTGTCCTCACCACTTACCCCAGGAATGTACTTTTGACCAATGAGCAGTAACTCTTGTAATTTTTTTTCTGTTGCTTCAAGCCTCCTGGAAAAGAAGAATTTTTAGGCTAGATGAAGAAGAAGCTAGGAAGGATTTAGAATTAGGACAGGAGAATCAGAATAGCACCAGAACAATAAAGAGAGAACAATAAAGCGACATGCAGAGAAGAACCCTGTGAACTGATTCATTTTTTCGCTCTCAGATCCCTTGCTTGTTGTAGCGTCTTTTCTGGACCCTGAAGGAGCCTTTGAGGCTGGACCTTAAAGGACCCTGTTAGGCTATATTGAGTCTAGTTTCTCTGTAAATGTCCTATGCTGTCCATGTTAGGTGTAGGGACAACCAAGCAGTATTCAGACACCTGCATGTTACGTCAGGTTATTACCTGTAACAGCATGTTTACAGTTACGATTTTTGTGGTCTCCAAGTAGTGGTTAATTAGTATTCATTCTCACTGTTGTTTGAATTTTAGATGGTCTTATAATAAAAAACCTGAAGGCAGATATTGGGGTGAAAGCTGAAAGATCAGAGAAACAGAGCAAGCCACAGCCAACCTCACCTCGCCAACTCCACAAATCCTCTGACTGAAAATCTCTGAGTCTTCACCGAAAGGGTCTCAGATGAACTGCTCAAGTTCCTGTTTCCTCACGCCTTATATACCTTTCTCTGCCCTGCTGTCTCTTCCTGGATTAAAGGCATGTGTGTTTCCCAGTACTGGGATTAAAGGTGTGTGCCACCACTGCCTGGCTCTGTTTCCATTGTGGCCTTGAACTCACAGAGATCCAGGAATCTCTCCCTTTCGAGTGATAGGATTAAGGATGTGTGCCACCACTGTCTGGCCTCTATGTCTAATCTAGTGGCTGGCTCTGTCCTCTGATCCTCAGTCAAGCTTTATTAGGGTACACAATGTATCAACACATCTTGTTCACTCATGATACGCAAAATATGAAGAGACTCCCTCTCCTGTAGGAGTTTACATTTTCCTTGTGCTGGAGATGCAAGCAAAATATCTCTGCTTTACTCAGAACATTGCTTAGCAATTAACTATGGCATTTTGGAAGAATTTCTTGGCCAACAGTTTCAAAATACAGAAGGCTCTGTTAATTTTCAGGACATTTCTGCTTGAGTTTATATTGTATAAGCTCTGCTCCTCAACTCAGAAGCGGGCAGTTTAGAAATAGCACAGTAGACTTGTTGAGTTTCAAAGACATCTGTAGTGGGTAGCCATTCCAGCTTGGATCTGGAAGTTCCAACCCCCATTGAGACTCTGGCAACTGTCACGCCTACGAGGCGGGGCGAGGGGAGGCACCTGGGGACCCGAGAACTGGATGGGCCAGCGCTCTCTCTGTGCCGGGACGCTGAACGGTGAAGGTGGACTGTGCAGAGCTCCGGAGAACACCGCTGGATTGCAATACACCTTCCCCAGACCCTGCGACCTACCTTTCACTTAATTTGTGAGTTACGCCATTAAATAAATATCCTTTTAACTACGTGGAGTGGCCAAAATAATTTCTCCAATAGACATCTCTTAGAAACATATCTTTTTTTGTTTTCTTCTTCTTCCCTCAGTTCATCCTGTGATCTAAACTTCAGGGATTTTGGTCATCTCCTACATTTAACTATCTAATACTTCGTTAAAGACCATAATTTCTTGTCCAGGCATGTTTCAATTTCATTTAATAATTTGTCCTAAAATTTCTATTCTTATATATAAGTTGTCCAGCTATCTTTATAGTACAAGGCATCAATAGCCTATCGAACAGAGAAAGTAAATCTATAGGAGTGCATATCTATTGGACAGATTTGTATTTAATGTAATGGTGCCATTTATGGGGATGCACCCAGTGTTGATTGCTTCCTAATAATTTAAGCACAACCCCAGAGATTGACAAGCATTTTAGAAACAGTGGAGAGAAAATTGCTGACTCCTGCTAAGATTTTAAGATAATCTGCTTATGTTTTCTTTATGATCATCTGTGAGATGGATTATAATATAACACTAAAGACACAAAAGAATAAAAATATTTAATTGCTATGAATATAAGAACTATTAAATAAAATTTGAAACCCTTTGACATTGCAATTGTAATAAGGAACATTCCAGAAGTCATGAGTGCAGTTTTAAGTAAGGAGTAGAAAGGGTATAATCAAGGTTTTAAAAACCTATTTATATACATGAAGCCAAGAGATCAATTTTTCTTGTGCTCTGTAATTGCTTTTATTATAAAATTTGAGTTAATAACACAGTAGACATTTCTTAATAGTCAGACATTACAAAGATATGATCAATCATTTTTTTACAAATTAGGAAAACGAAGGCTTTCTTATTAGATAGAAATGCTTTCTTTTTAAAAATCTACCTAAGCTTTTTATGAAGGATCTTCTAGGACTTCTTTCTCTTTTTCTTAGGGTTGTAGAACTTTAGCATGTACTACCTATACTGCTCTTTGGGCCAATGAATATACTTGAATTCAGGGATCCCATGAACATAGAAGAACATAGACCTCTGGCCACCACTGGTTAATACAAATTCATTGTGCATAGTGTGACTAGTACAGTGCTTTCTAAGTGGCCTGGTACAGATTAGACACTTAAAGACTGAGGGAGGTCCCCATTCCTAGTGCCTATGATATCACAATGCTTCATTTGAGAATACATCAGCAGTACATTTGGGTTGGACCAGATATTGGTATACCATATTCAACCACACTGATTTGTTTGACAGCTTATTTCTCATCACCACCATCCAAGAAAATCTTGTACCAATGAGAGCTATGCAACCTCATAAATTTATCTTTCAACATTTTTTTATTAATAATTTGATACTTAGTTTAAGGGACTGTTTCTCAAATCATAAAATTCGAGGAATGCAAATATGATCATAAATAATAGTCCCACAGAGTAGTGGCAGCATGTTTTCAAACTTAAAATAAAATTCCACTCCCAGGACTAGATTTTAAAAGGACTAGCTGATTCAAGACTTCAGAAACACTGACCTGACCCATGTCTCATAGTTTTCTGAACTTTAAAGATGAGAACATCAAACAATAACCAGCTTTCAAAGTAGACAGGATGAAAACAAATAGACCTGGAAGGGTGTGTGTGTGTGTGTGTGTGTGTGTGTGTGTGTGTGTGTGTGTGTGCGTGTGTGCGCGCGTGCACGTTTTCTTTTTTTTAATCAATATCTCTAAAATCCTTGAAGAATGTGTTTGAAACCTGGGACTTATATAGGGACGCTTGGCTCAATCTGGGAGGAGGGGACTGGACCTGCCTGGACTGAGTCTATCAGGTCGATCTCAGTCCTCGGGGGTGGCCTTGATCTGGAGGTGGTTGGAAAGGGGGGTGGGCTGGGGGGAAGGGGAGGGGGGCAGGAAGGGGAGAACAAGGAAATCTGTGGCTGTTATGTAGAACTGAATAGTATTGTAAAATAAAATAAATTAAAAAAATTAAAAAAAAAAAAAAGAATTACACACTCCTGGGGACTGGGTGCAGAATATCACACAACATTTTGAAAGGGACAATACATCAGATATCAGACTTTTTTTTGCAGTCGTATATCTTGCAGAAATCAATGGCATCCTATTATAGATAGAGTTGCATTGAGAAATTCAAACACTAGGAGGGAATTTAAGATTTTTGATAAAAGATACTATTCTTGTTTTACCGGGCAGAAGAGAACATGACTTGGGGTCTGTGGCTAGTGAGTGGGTACAGAGAACAAGGGCAGGGGGGAGGCCATGTATGACACACCAGGCAAACTCTTGATAAATGCTATTGACATACTAAAAACCCCATCACTGCAGTGTTCACTGAATATTTTTTTTATTCAAAATATTTCACGATTGATTTTTCCTGTTTTCTCACTTATTTGCTTTTTATAAAAAATAAAAATGGTAAGAGGCCACTGGAGTTTTTAAAGGTATATTCTCTGGATCGCTCTTTCTCTCTCTCTCTCTTTCTCTCTCTCTCTCTCTCTCTCTCTCTCTCTCTCTCTCTCTCTCTCTCTCTCTCTGTGTGTGTGTGTGTAGCTATTTTCTGCACAAAGGAACTAACAGCATTTCTCTTATACAGTTTCAGGTGCAGAAATTTTTCCATAAACAAAATCAAGCCTTGTGTTTATAGCCAGGCTAAGAAGGAAAACCTCCCCATGGTCAGTGGATGTGGGCTGCATCTCAAATGACTGCTTCTGAGCTCACTGTGGAAGCCTGGAGATGAGATCCCTTGTCAGGAAAATGATAGAACTAATGAGTGGCAATATCATAGCTGGATCTTCCAAATTGGGACAGCATCATAGGCATAAAGTAGAAAGAAAAACCAGAACAGATGGTAACAGAAACAACAACCCAGTAGAATGGTTTTATATTTTCATATAAAAATTTTACTGGATACCTTTATACTATTATAAGCGATTGGGATAATTATTTACACAAATAAAATAAATATGTAGCGAGACAGTAGGGTTTGTATATTAGCATATACACTATGTAACACATAAGGATTTAGCATTGATAATGTGGCAGACAGTTTCTAAACAAATGGGAATTAGATACAAATAAAGACAGATCCCTGCCATTGATTTCTTCACAGGGGAGAACTCTGAAGAAAATTTAGGAACTGGGATTGAAGCATGTAAATGGAGGGTAAGTAGGACAGAGTTCTCAGGCTTTGGAGGTTTAAGGTAGTGAAATAGTGCTTAACAAATACTTTGTATGTCCTTGTATGTGGAATTGATTCTTCAAACACGAGGGGATGCCAACAGAGAGCATAGAACAGTGTTGGAAAGAATCACCAACAAAATTCTCCACACTAGGAGGCTTGGTAAAGTTAATGACCCTCTATAAAAATGTGCTAGATTCAAATCTCATTTTATGATCAGATTTATGGCAGTCCAAGATAAAGATGTCATGAGACCTGTAATCATTTTTTCACCATAAATAAATAATTAAAAAGCTTTTCACAGTTTGAATTCTTCTTCAAAGACAAGGATGGAGGAAAGGTCATCTTACAAATAACCACAAACACTCTCAAGCCTCTCCCATCATGGCACACTGGGTCTGTTTTTATTTAGTCTCCATAAAGGTTAGAGATCGTTCATTCTCCTCAGTGTCCCTATGGTAGCTTTGCCAATTGCCCACGTGGGGTTAATGCTGCTGGTGTTAATGGCATGTCACTCTTATACAGAAGAATGTGATCACATGAAGCCATGTCAAATGCGCTGAATCTGAGAATCCATCCAGATAACTGGCTCACTTTATTTCTTTTGAGATGTGAGACAGGGATGAAGGCAGAGCTGTTGCCTCTCCCTGGAGATCGATTTTTCTAAGCTTGCCGCTCAGCTCAGTCGATGTGATTATCTCTCCTGTCACACAGAGCGAAAGACTGCTGGGCAAGAAAGATGTTCTTGTGCTGCCAGAGAACTTCAAATAAATAAGGGACATAACCACGTCCTCACCATTTGGGAAATGTTTCTGTGCATTCACTACAATGGAACAGACATCAGCTTATAGAATTCCATCAAGCTATTATTCCACTAAAGATATCTTAGATTTATCTGCCTTGACTTTTCCAAGTATGTGGGAAGGCCTAGAAGAGGAGCACTATATTCTTGCTTGTTTATTTAATGAGCCACAAAAGAAAACTGTGCTTAAAGTCACATTTATTTTCCTATTCTTTACAGCTTGATGGTTCCGTAGGCAGCTAATGAATCAGGGAAGGGGCTTAAATACATTTGAAATGACTTCATTCATGGAGATTTTATCAGCAGCATAAAGCAGTCCTGAAACACCAGACTAGCAAGCATATCTTATTCAAAATTCTGGACTTCAGATAATACACAAGAAGGCTGGGTATTTTGTTGCTGTGGTTAGTGGTTTGTTTATTTGGTATTTTTAAACTGGGGAACATCAGAGCAGAGCCTTTCCTGGTAAGCCGAGAGGCTCTTTAAGTAGAACACGCCATTTTCCTCTGAGAATCACTTTGCTCACAGAATATTGCTAGCAGCCAGCCTCCTGGATGGAGATCAATACAATATGGATTTTTAAAAAATTCAAAACATATGTGTGTGTTTTGCACACGTATAAACATCTAAGAACACCGAAAGCAGCAGAACATTTTGAATGGTTCCTTTATGTTTCAGCCAATCTGTTGCCAGAGAAAATACAATGCAACATAATTATGATGTGTGATACCACAGGAATATGAATTCATCTTCCTCGAAAAGACCTGAAGATGGCCAGGCTCCACCTTGTTACTTCATTGATGTGATCAGTGCCAACAGCTGCCTCAGTGAGTAATAATTCACTGTGATGGAAACACTGTAAGGGGAAGAGTATTTAAAATTATTTTACACAGCACATTGTCAAAGACTGTTCTGTTCAAGGAGCATATGTCTTTTTCTCCTTTAGGCACTGATTGCTGTCTTGTCACTGTAAAGGTTCTGGATAAGATCACCAGCATCCATGGTTTCCTGCTCTGCTGTCCCAGGCTCTCAGAGTTTTAAGAGTGACTATAGTCATGTCATGGACGAGTTACATTCAGACATACACAAAATGACGTAACACAGGGTCGAATTTCTTTTGATTTGGGGAAAAAATACTTTTAGTGTTCATACCACTGAATTCTTTCCTGTCCTAAAGCACACTTCATTTTCATTATTGATGCCTCATGAATACAAAGAGCAAAGACCAGGAGTAAATTAGGGCCCGAGCTCACTCCTTTTGCTGTTCTATGTGAACGAGGTAAAGTGGTTGTTCACCTTTTCTGAAGCCTGTCTGTGGGATCAGTGAGATGCATGGTATCTGATTATTAAGATAGTTTTAAACTATAAGTCTATATTGCTATGATTATTAATACCTAACCTGTTGTTCAAAAACCCTGAACTACATTGCACATTTCAGAAATCAAGGCAACTGTAGTTCACTCAATTTCAAATAGTGTGGCATAATGTGATTCTTTGAACAGGCTCAGGGAATTGTAACAGATGATTTCTGATTTGGAATCATAGCCTTAGCTTCAGATACAGACTGACTCTTAGGGTCTTAAGCTTGGCATTTAGGTATTTTATAGCTTCTAACAAATGGATTGATTTCAAGGAGAGTCCAGAGTATAAATGGTAGAGATGGGACTAATATTGGGGGGTTTTGAAGTAGCCGTAGAAGTCAGGAGAAGAGGATTATTGACCACCCTGAAGTAAAATTATTACATCCATCATGTGCTTTAGACACTTCATATTTCACTGAAAGTCGTTTGCCTAGTGAGGGTGCAACATCAAATTTATTCTAAAGAAAAGAGTAGCATATACTAATTACCTCACACATAAAAATTAAATATACACAGTAAGACCATATGGACTATTTTCATGAAGAAATTGCTAATTATAACTACTAGTATATAAGACAATCTTCCCTAGGTTTTTGTAGTTATTATGCAAAGTACCACAAACTGAGTGAGTGGTTTAAACCATAGAAATTTATTTTCCTATAATTTTGGAAGCTAGCCATCTAAACAAAAGAGTCACAGGGTCGATTCCTGTGAGAATCAGGTCTGTGTAGTTCTCTTTGGCACATCCTCACAGTGTCTTCTCTGTGTACATGTTTGTGTATAAACTTTTAAGGACATTAAACATTATATTAAGATCTACTCCCATGACTCCATTCAATCCCTTTTTCAATATCTTCAAATTAAGTTAATTTCTGAATCTCTTAAAGTAGAATGTCAACATCTCAACTTTTGGGGGCATATAACAGAGGCAGGCTATCACAGCATCTATCACATATAAAGCTCTGATCAAGGAGCTTTGCATACATGGGCTTGTTAACATTTACAGCAACACTGTAAGTTTCAGTAGAATCCTCAACCAGAAAGTGGTAAAGCTATGAAGTTCAAGGGTAACTCTCATTGTTGTGACATAATTGTGTTACTGAAATTTTTGTGTAAAATGCTGTTATTTGAATCAATGCATTGTAAGATTTAAGAACAGGAAACTCTTCACCCTTCTTTCTTTTGAAAGTATAATGGGTTAGAAGTGTAATTAAAATGGGAAACAGTTGAATAGGCTTTTGAGATACATTCTCAGACCCTTTGAAACCTGGGGAAAAAATTGATGTCGTCTAAAAAGGTATTTCAACCGAGAAGGAGTGCATGAATTCCACAGGAGTGTACTAGAAATGCAGGGTAGAGGCATTTGCATATAACATCCCTGCCAGGAGCCACATGCAGGCATCTATCAACTGCCCAGTGCTATGAATGTTAAGCACATTGTGTTCTTTCAGGGTAGGTGGATTTATGTCTGCTTAGCCTCAGTGTGTTTGGATATGTTTGACTGCTATAAGAATGCGGAACTCTGTATCTTTCATATGAGGTTGCTGCAGGTTTCAGAGTTCCCGAGATTTGAAATGGAATGGCTTCTTAGGTGCTCATAGCAAAGCACTTGAACCCACATACCTTGGCCAGTGGACATTTGGGGAGCTGGCTTTCACAATTACATTTATTTAGAGATGACCGATACAATTTCTCTATAGCAGATACCATCATCTTCTGAATTATTAACAAAGGAGGCATAATAGTCACTATTCTCTCATATACTCAGTACTCACCAGGCCCGACCCCGCTTTGCTTTCAAGATCAGACAAGATTGGGCATGTTCCAGGTGGTGTGGTCTATAGAGCACAGTAATGATTCCATAGGTGTAACCAAATGCATGCTTAAACAGTTTACAGGAGGCTCGAGTCCTTTTGGCTCATGGTTTGAGGACACATTCCATCCTGGTAGAGAAGTACGGCATGGTGTAGTGGGAAAGGCTTCCAGCTGTGATTGTGGAAGAGGGCAGCGTGGTTTGTTCATATCTCAGTAGACTGGGACACAGAGGATTACTGCATCCAGGCTGTAATATAACTATAAATCATGAAACCACGGCCTTATGTTTTCCAGACAATCCCCACATTAGAAGGTTTCACAGCCTCCCCAACCACCACCATCATATGGGGACCAGTTGCTTAATCATGTGAGCAAATGGAGAGTGTTTCATATTCAAACTGTAATGCAGGGTTTGATGATATTCTCAAAGGCTGTCATGTCTGCTTGTAGCCTGCTTTATTTCCATCTTCACCATCTTTGAGGGACGTGTGTGGGCTTCCTTTACTAGGATAAGGATGTTTGCCTCTGTGTGTTTCATGAAGTAGATGTTGAGCTTTGCCAGGTCTGTTTGTCTCTCTGACTGTGACTATAGGCTGTTTCTTCACTCAGGCCAACAATAGGAATTGGATTCATGGGGTCACCAGTGTTGAACTGTCTCATGTTCAAGAAATGAAGTATTCTGTGGCAAAGCAGTACCCTCTGGATTCTCAGTTATGAATATTTTGTTAAGAAAATTATGTCTCTCTTGATGTGTACTTTTCTTCTCCAGTATGGTTCTTAGAATACCTCTGGTTTTAGATAAAACTAGCCTTATAATGAATTGCAACTATTTTGGGGAGAGGTTACAGTTAAAGGATAATTCTTCTTTTCCTTTTCAGTAGAATTCTCTGATACCACCTAGGCAAAGTGTTCTGTGTTTTTGTACGTTTTGAGTTATTGATTCAATTCCTCTAGGAGTCATGTGGATGGTTATGTGTCTATTTCTCTTCAATTTAGCCTGTTAGGTTGTTTTCTTTCTAGGAATTGGTTCCTGTCACCGATATTATCCAATTCATCGATAATAAGCTGTTGATAGTATTCCCTAGTTCTCTTTTGGTATTTAGAACATCTGTATCGCAGCACAACACTACAGATGTGTTGTTTTCTTTATTCATCCACTGATAGCTGATTCCATGTCTTTACCTTTGTGCTTAGTGATATAAAATAGACTAGTACAAGTGTCTCTTTGATACACTGACTTCATTTGATTTGTACGCACGCCGTAATATAGATAAACATCTCATGAGAATTACATGTTGTTGTTGTTGTTTAATTTGGGAAAACTTTGTATCATTCTCCACAATGGCTACTAATTACACTATCAACAATGTGTACATTCTTCCACATTCTCTTTAGCGTTTGCTGTCAAGAATGTTTATCACTTTTGTGCCCAGCCACTCTACCTGTGGTAAGAAGATAGTCCATCATTGTTTTGATTCATATTTCCATGGTTCTTACTGTATCTACTCCATTCAATGTAAAGCCAACAGATTGACTAGTCCTTCGAGAAAATTCTTCATTTCAGTCACTACTTCCAATATCTCTTGGTTTGCCAGAATTTCTGTCTCTGCTCACTCCAGCCATGTGATGTCTGGTATCTAGTCGTAGAGATTTTCCATCAATTCTCTTAGCATATTAATGATATCTGTTTTCAAAATGCCTACCTAATAATTCCAACATTGGTGGTTTCTATGCCATGACTTTGGTATTTCTTCTGTCCTTTCTAGTTTTAGTTGAAAGGAAGGAATGTTTATTAAATCAATGACAATGAGATGAACAGCCCTTATGGGACTCGCATATCGCCTACTGCACTGAGGAGACAGGTGAGGAAGTGGTCCTTTGGTGTAAAGAGTTCTGTCAAGAGTTGACCTGGCTATACTGATTGCTATAGTTCTAGATGTCAGGAGGCACACTTCGTCTCTGTTCCCATTTTGATTTCTCTTTATTCTAGCCCTTCACTCATTACTTGTCAAAGGGATCCTGTGGTTCTAGTTCTTTCTCTACAGTCTCCTGATTGTTTGGGAGCCCTGGTGTTGAGAGAGGAGCAGAGAGTAGAACAGGACTGTCTTTTAATATTATAATTACATCTCAGTGTTGGAGCAGGTTGCTGTTGCAGGCTGTAGTCCTGCTGGCCTGCAGTCATGTGTTTCTTCTTGGCCTCATCCCCTCTACATGGGATAGGGAGTCTAATTCCTTTAGGTGGATTAGTTTTTGCACTACTCTGAAAGGCAGGAATTTCTCAACTGGAGGGCTTACAAGGAAGTTTCCAAATAGTTTGGATTATTTTTTTTTTTCATTTTCATTGTAAGGGTCATGAAAGTTCATCATGAGATTCTTATCATATAAGCGGGGATGGCGAGGATGTTGGTAATAAAGGCATGAAAATTGTCAGAGGTACCCTAAAATTCTCTTGATAAGTCTGACATTACACACAGGTCACATTACTTCTAGTTGACAGCTCTCCTGAATTCTGCATCAGGGGCAAGGTGCTTGCTACTGTATGTGTCTGCCAACACCCGCCTCTTCATATTTGGGGGCATGGCTGGTCCTTTGATCCAGCTTTTCTTGCAGTAGCAACACAAATCATTGATTTTCAGACTTTGTTTGATGTAAAAAAGAATGTGAGAACTTAAAAATTCTTTCTCTACCTGAACAGAACTGGACAATAGCTGTCTTTGTAAACTTGCAAGGTTTTCGAATTTTATATTAATCTTTACCAAAGACTCAACCTTTTGTTACTGAGCTGATGTGTTAGGGACCTTCAGCAATACAAGATGCAGCTCTCAAGTGTATTATCAGTTGGAAGCTACTATAATCATAAAATGGTCTTTCTCAAGAGGTACAAGGAAGACATTTTAAAATCTGTGGAATGTCATACAATATGATGAAGTTTCTTATAATAGCCTCACATGATTTTAGAAAGAAAATATGTTTCCAGAGGCTTACATACATTCGTCTTATGAAATATATTTACTTTCTTTCACTGGTCTTATATTAAGCCATGCATTTATGTGATTGAGGCCACATCAGGGAAATGGTTTTGTTTACTTCATAGTCCAATGGATTACATCTCTAAAAGAAGAAGGAGCACAAAACTAATACAGCAAATAAGACTGCAAAAAGGAATATTTCAAAATTGATATAAAGTCATAACTCTTCATATTCTGTTTTTTTTTAATGTCTTCCCTCCACTATTTACACATACACACAGCAGCAATTTCAAAACTATTTCCTACTTTCCTCCCATATTATTACAGAAGTTTGTTTAGGCATTACTACAGTACATTTAAATTAACATCTAAAATATTTTCTCATTTATGGCTTCTAACATTTTACTGTGTTTAATTCTCATTCCTGAATATGTTTCAATTCCAAATTTGAGACTCATTGAGTCAAATAGTACAGAAATAATTTTAGAAATGACTACAATAAATTTTCTTCTGTACTGTGTGCTATCAGAGGGATGAGTTACTGAGTGTTTCCTGTGAGCTATGTAGCATGTTAATTGCCTTCTGTTGTAATTTGGATGGGTTTTTGTTGTTGTTGTTGTTTTGTTTTCATTTTGAGTTTCACATGCTATGAGCTTGATCCTCAGTGCGGGAATGCTAAGCACTGGCAACATTTTAAGAAGTGGGGCCTAGTAGTAGAAAGTAATGAGGTCATTTGGAATGAATCCATACAGCCATTATAAGATTCTAGTGAATTCTTATAAGAGGGCAGAAGTTGTTTCAACAGTCTCCTAGGTTGTTTAACACTGTCTCCTAGGTTCCTCGCTCACGTGCGCCTTGGTGCCACCCACATAGTGTTGATTCAACAGGCATGTAGAATCTAAGTATCATGGTGGCCATGCAACCTCAACAGAGATTGTCAAGAAAAACCCGGGAGGTCAAGGAGTTGACTGTTGTAGGGAAGGAGTTCTTGCAGAGATTCTCCCAGAATGCCCACTGCAATGACAAGACCTCAAGAACATAGTCACGAACAGAGCAGCGCTTACCTAACGCAGCCATGGGTAGTCCACAAAGTCAGCTCAGGAGGCCAGCCACGCTGGCAGCAAGCAGCACAGCTCTGTGGGTGGAGCAGCGCTCTGTCTTACAGGACTCCACTGTAGCAGTGTAAGCCAGGGGTTGCACTTCCTGCTTGCAGCTCCTATTGCAGCGAGCACGGATGCCGCACGTGCAGCTTTATGGTTTCACATTTGCCCTGCTGCATCCTCTGTAGCTTGGGGTGATTAATCCTTTCCCCCCTCTTTCTCCGCAGCAGTGGTACGCCTGTGTCTAACTATGACTTGCTCTGTGTTGATTCTGTATTGAGAATGTGGATTTGGACCTTTGAGAAGTGCCAAAATTTATTGGGGATGGAGAGGGATGACTGGATTTTGCATCTGTGACAATCACCTAAGTCTTGTGGAATGGGGAGAAAATGTTATGAACTGGATGTGATTTGTCCCCTTATAGTTTATGTCCTGGATGTGTGGGGCCCAGTGTGGTGATGCTGAGAAGTTGTGAACCTTTGAGAGGAGAGCCTGACTTTATGTAACACAACATTTTTAACAAGACTACGCCACACTCATTAAAGGAACATGCATGGCCCATTAGAATTGGAATAGTTCATGTACTTTATGCAACAATGTACCATTTCTTTCCCTGATAACTTTCCTTATGAAAAAATAATCATGGAAGTTTGCCAAAGAATTAATAAATACTATTATTATTAATCATAAAAATATGAGTTAAATTTTCTATTTTTACCTATTATCTTTATGACAATTCTGCTCAGTTTTGCTTGAAATAAATGATGTATAACAAAGAACTGAAAGTCGTATCTGGATGTTTGCCTACACTCTAACAGGAAAGAACTTGAATCGAGTATTCACAACAGTAAGACATTTCCATATGCATTGTAACCAACACATTTCTAAATAGTCCTACTAACAACAACGTCTTATCATAAGATGATTTCTTCAGAAGGCAGAGAGCTTGAGAGAAATGAAGATTTCTTTTTAAACTGGGAAGATAGTTGGAAATGGAGGCTGAAGTAGGGAAAGTTCTTTAAAAACTGGTCCAAGTACTCTCAGCAGGGACTAAAGGAGAGCAAGGGTTGAGGCTGGAGAGATGGGTCAGCAGTTAAGAGCACTGGCTGCTCCTCCAGAGGACCCGGGTTCAATTCTGAGCACTCACATAACAGTTGACAACTGTCTGTAACTACAGCTCCAGGGGATCTGATGTCCTTCTCTGCTCCTCAGGCATTCTGTTCATGTGGTACACAGGAAAACACCCCTACACACAAAATAAAATAGATAGATCCAAAAAAGAGAATAATGATTGTTTTGAATAACATACAAATTTTTGTATGAAATAACTACATCTTTATTGATATTTATGTCTATAATATTTTGAATGTATTCATAAGCCTTCATTTGTTTGTTATATTTATGTAAATGTGAATTCAAACAAATTTTTTGTTAATTTTCAGAACCCCTTATCTAACGTATGCTTAGAAGTTATATTGTGATATCCTTCGATAACTACATTTGAGGTATAATTTTGGCAAAGATGATTGGCATGAAAACTTGAAAGAGAAAGTATTGCTTTATTATTTATGAGAGTTTAACTGACAAGCATGCCTTCAAAAATTTAGTAGACCTATTCATATTGTTGGCAAAACATAAGGTGCTTATAATAAAAATATGAAAACCAAAAAAGTCCATTCTTGTGCTTGTAGCTGAAATCCAGGTACAAGCTCGACCTTTGCCTCAGAAATGTTCAAATTCAAAACAGAGTATGATGTGGCAATCAACTTTTGAAAGTACTGAGTATTCCATGTCATTGTCTATGGAAAACAATTAATTGTTAAGCGAGTCCCTCTGTGTATGAAAGGAATGTGTTCTAGAACAAAGAAGCCTGCCTAAAGCAAAGTCCCCGAGGCTTGACTGCTGTGTACCATTTCTTCATGTCCCAGAATGACTCATTAGTAATTTGGATCACTTGAAGAAAATTGACTAAAAGAGTTGTAATCACCTACCAGAGACAACATCCCAGTCAGAACAGCACCTACTGAAGGATTTGCACATAAACAGATACAGAAGAAGTCGGCCATGAACATAGAAACTATGTATCATGGCATTTCACATGAAGCTGTGCATCATGAGGTTTTAAATAATATAATGTGTAGCAGATCAAGATATAAAAGATAGAATACAGAGGATGGTGACAATACCTAATGTTTGCCTTGTCTCTTTCTTCCTTTTTTTTTTTTTTTTTGTTTGTTTTGTTTTGTTTTCAAGACAAAGTTTCTCTGTGTAGCTTTGGTGTCTGTCCTGGAACTCACTCTGCAGACCAGGTTGGATCAAATTCTCAAACTCACAGAGATCCACCTGGCTCTGACTCCCAACCTTGTCTCTTTCTTAAACACCTATAGAGGAAGAGGAAACCTTGCCTCTCCCATCCTAGGATGTAGCTAGGTCTGAGAATTGTCCCCCCATGGGAGAACTTACCCTTTTGGAGGAGGGGAGGAGCCAGGAGTGGGGGTGGGAGAGCAGGAAGAGGGATAAGAGGTAGATCTGTGGTTGGTATGTAAAATGAATTTTAAAAATTAAAAAAGTTACTATCACATAGATACAAATCAAGTTTGGAGTGTCTCAGGGATGCTCATAAGAAACGAAGACCTGAAGAGTCAGTCAAAGAGACATTTTAAGATGCTGAACTGGACAAAAACAGTAAACTGAAAAGATTTGAAAGGTAGGACCCTATGGAGGTTTGTTCAATAGGCTCTTGTTCCCAGCTTGTTTTTGGAGATGAGGATGCTCTCCTTCCTCCTAGTACAGAAAGCCACTTTTCACATGTGAGCTTTAGTTCCTGATTTTAAAAAGCAGCATAGAGATTATCACCTGCTGTTCAACCATCTGTAACTTAAACAGTCAAATGCCAGGATGACAACATTTAGCTCTTTATCCTACAGAGAAGCAATTTTTACACCAGAATCATGCCAATGTTTATTTTAACATTTATGTTTTGTTTTATTTTTCCAATCTGTTTTTATTTGCTTAAAAGTTTATATGTTTCTGGTTCATTTTCTTTTCAAAATGGTAGTTGGGAGTCAGTATATGTTCTGTGTAAGAGACAAGTATGATCTAATGTTTTGGAGTTTATCTAAACTCTGTAACATCTGTAACATACTGCCTTCATAATGCAAAACTAGTTACAAGCTACACACAGACCTGTGTTCTCATCAAACTTCATTTAGGAAATAAGTAACAGGCTGGCTGTTCCATGCTTTAGACCAACATCTCTGACAGGTGTTTTGTGTCTTGAATATTACTTTTTCCCATTGTAAATAAGACCATGGATCTTTCATACTTTCATGATGTTTTTATACATTTATTTAATGACAAGAGCAGTTGGGCTATTGAGTTCTAAATAAAAGGAGTAATAAAAAGAAATCTTTGGGGATTTTTTTAACTCTAATTTTACATGATTCAAAATTTATACAGCTTGGGTTTTCTTAACCCAAGCTTAACAAAACTTAAATGATATCTCTACATAGCCTTTTGGTCAAATCAAATGCTTAGGATTTTCTAGAGTGAAACAAGAGGAGGGGAATTATGTTATTATAATATTAGCTCTTGGTATTCTGTGTTTAAGACAAATGAATCTTCTAAAACTGTGCAGGCATGCTGGAGAGATGTTACCACTCAAGTTCATCTCAGCAGGATGGTTTCCAAAGCCAGGGCTCAGGAGGCTTCATGTCTTCTGTCATCCAGGCAGCCATGTCTTTCCTATTCCATCATAGTTAGCCATTTGCTCTACTACCGGGCACTAAGATTATCCTGTTTGAATCATCTCAGTGGTGAATAACTTAGACTTGGAAAAACATACAAATAAGCAAAGAAAGGATCCTGACAACAAGATCATTGCCTGTGAGTACAGATGGCTATCTCAACAGATTTAAAGATCATGTCTTTCTCTTTTATAGACTTTATAACGAGGCAGTGTGCAAAACAGAACACATGAGCTGCATAAGAAAATGGGCCATAATAGATATGCTTGAAAGTTTTCTGGGTTGTTGTTGTTTCCCAAAAAGTAAAATTGTGAGTCATAATGAGAGAAGCAAGTCTTAGAGGGGAGTACACCAGGCAGAGTCTTGAACCCAAGGCATGAGTAGGTTTTACTGGTAAGCTGGTCAATTATAGGAGGCACAAAAACTCTTGTGTTCACAGACAAGCACTAGGGAGAACCTGGGATGTTAGCACCCAGCTTTGTTCTGGCAAGGGAAGTTATGCAACACCTTTTAATCTACCCATAAGGCTGGGAGCAGAAGAGCATTCTAGCCTAGTGACCTTTGTACTATCTATGTGGCTGGAAACCACACCAGACTCTCCCCTAGACCCTATCATAAGCTTGTTTTTCTCAGTTAATCTTTAGAACCTATCTTTATGGAAGTTATTATGTATAGTCTATCTGTAGAACCCATCTTTATGGAAGGTGTCACATGTATCTTACAAAGAGTCTTAATGTAGCCACATCTGATCTTTATTTAGTTTACTGTTTTTCTCAAAGAGATTTATGTATGGTAAATTGTACACAAAGATTGAGTTAATTATCACCAGAAAATTTTTCACCAAATTCTACTATGATTAAATATGTCAAAAATAAACACTCAGGGTCAGTCTCCCAAGTTTAAACCAACACTGGCTACTTAGTTGTGTTGAACAGAACTGGATTCTGCTGGCTTTGGAGGTCATTGAGAACCCTCCATAGTCAAAGTAGGTAGGCTGTGTTCAACTGCAAGGTGTCTGAGCTTTCTCAAACACTATTAACACCTCATGCGTCCATGAGAAACAGTCCTGGCAACAGTGTCCAGCACAAAATACTGACTATGTTGATGACTTTGTTCATACTATAGTGTTTAGAATGTGTGTCAGGGTCACCCAGAAATTAAAATAAATTCAATACACAGGTGGCTTTTGTGAAGTATTTTGTGAATGAAAAATTAATAGAGTGTTTAGAGCAGTGTGCAAGGACAAACCACAGAGGTGTGAAGTATTGTTATCATGCATTGTAACTACATCTTACTACTGTTGGGTATAGTTGCATTCTGTGTTTCAGTTTTATTAGCATGACAATTAGCATTATATATACATTTTTAGACTCCACAGAGAATCCATGTACAGATTTGCTGTTTATATCAGTGCATCTGGGCTGTTTACGAACAGACTGCATCCTGATACATCAGATAAAAATTAATAGTCTCAGTGGTAATGAAGCCATGTAAAGTATGTTCTTAGACCACTGCATGTAATTAAATTATGAGGTAATAAAAATCTAACAGAAGAAATATTAATGTTTTTTCCTTAGAAACTAAAAATATATTTAAAAACATATCTACATGAAAAATATCTCACAGTTTTTTCAAACTTAATGCTGTTAAAACACAATTTGTGTGATGTAGCAGAAACTATGTGTTTTCAGGAAATTTCTAGATTTCAATGCTTTGGTGTAGGTTGAGTGCAATGGAATCTCCCTTGGTGTCCAGTGCCTTTAGCTGAGCCAGTGGCTTCAGAGCCAAGATCCTGACGAGCAATGACCAAGGATCTAGAAGAAAGGCAAGCAAGCAATGTTGCAATGTTTTATTGAGGAACAGAGGAGCAGCTTCCTATAGAAGGAAGGTCTCAAAAAATAACTTAGCAAGTAAGTTTAAGAGCAGGGCTTTCTATACTCTGGGAAAGGGCCAATGCTGTCTCTCCTGCGAGTAAACTGAGAATCAAGTTGGACTGGATCTAGTTGGTTCATTTGAACATATGGGAGGATTCTGATTGGTCTATGGGTTGGTGAAAGTGTGTAGGCTCAGGAAGGCCCATTTGCTGGTGATGTCATGTTGAAAGGGGCAAGATAGTAGGGGCCACAAAAAAACAAAACAAACAAAAAACAAAAATTGGTCCAAGGGGAGGAAGAATCAAAAAGTAACCAGAAAGAAAAAATTAGGGCTGGCTGTTAGCTGAGATCTTGGTGAACCAGGAGTTTGGACTTCAGATCCCGAGCTCACTGATTGGATGGAGTTTTTGAGAAGCCTCAGTGTTCTTTTGTTTTGTTTTTGTTTTTGTTTTTGTTTTCGAGACAAGGTTTCTCTGTGTAGTTTTGTGCCTTTCCTGGAACTCACTCTGTAATCCAGGCTGGCCTTGAACTCACAGAGATCCACCTGGCTCTGCCTCCTGAGTGCTGGGATTAAAGGCTTGCACCACCACCGCCCGGCTGCCTCAGTGTTCTTATGACTGACTTCTAGCCCCATTTAAACAGCTAGACATTTTGTTTTCCCTGGACCTGCAATCCTATCAGCCTCACATAGGTTTGCCTTGCTCTTAACACCTATCAGCTTTATGACAAGAGCAGAGGGAGCCGAAGTCAACATGTTTACAACTCTAAAAATCTTCAAAAAAGAAGAGACACGTCAATGCAAAGGAATGGAAGGGAAAAGTACAGAAACACACATCAGTGGAATATAAACCATGCCTTAGAAGAAATGAATAAAGCCAAAATTACTTTTTTGAAGACAATAATAAAATTGATAAATTCTTAAACAGCCCTGTCAAGAGGAGAAGAAAGTGGGATGTTGCTATAGTCTATAGACACAAAAGATAATAAACCTCTGACTAAGAGTGGGGAGGACCACAAAATGTTTCGCCTCCTTAAAGCAATGAGGAAAGCTAAATACTCTAAGAAGTAATATTTTGGAAGCCATTTGAGAGCTGAGGTAGCTAAGCAACCAGTAGAATTAAATTCCCCAAAGTATAAATTCAGTCCAAAGAGAAACGAGACACATAGGCAGTTTCAGCATTGACAGAGTGCCGTGGAAAATGTGAGAAAGTGGGTGGGAGAAAAAAATCAACCACAATTTACTGAACCTGAAAGATGAGATGTGGATAAACATGTCAGTTTCTAATCCTAAACACATCCTAGCACAATCCTAAACACAGTCCCCAAATACAAAACGCTTCATGCTTTCGGTAGCTCACTCAGACCTGGTGCCTTCAGAAAGTTTGAGGACAGGGCAGAAGTGGAGAAAAAGGCCACTGGGGATTCAGACGAGTAGGAAGTACTTGAAAGTTCCTGCAAAAGAAACACCAAGCCTTGCCTGTCTCCAGATCCCCTTTCTGGTTTGGATGAAACGAACACTTCTTGCTCCACAGAGACCCATAGTCCAGTCTGCTGTTACAGAGAAGAAAATAAACACAAAACTCTCTCCCCCGGGGGGAGGCACGGATTCTGTACCAATAGCAAGCCAATGCCTACTTACCTTGTGGGAGAAGCAAGGAAATTCTTCCCAAGATCAATTATAAGTCAACGGCAGAGCTTAGCTGCCACGGGATGTAGGGGTACAGACACAGAAGATACATTGCCCGCTGTAAGAGTCACAACAGAGGGCTTCTCCTGCTCACAAGGCGCATGCTCAGAGACAAGAAGCATGATTTACAGCTAGGCCTGAGGAAGAAAAAGAAAACGGCTCCGAGTCACAGACGTCCTGGGTGCTCAACTATGGAGAGGAACAGGCAGTAACGATTGTCCTGGTGCCGTATGTTATCATCCTAAGCATTATGTTGTAACTTAGATCTAAGCATGCAATTCCCCAAAGATGAACGAAGGTGCAATAAAAATGGAGGCAAGCTCTACTCCTTCGATAACTGAGTCAATCCCACCATGCTTCTTCTGCGGCAATGCCATGATGAAGGCGGACATCACTGTCTTCAGACATACACGTCTAGACACTACGTCTAACATTCAAGCAATGAGAAATGTTCCCCAGAGATTCGTGTATTTTAACACTTAATCCCATGTTGGTTGTGCGGACTGGGAAGGTTATAAAGCCTTAAGGAGGTGGAGCTTTCCTAGAGGGAGTCATCAGCTGGAGTGTGGTATGAGCACTGAAGTTGTATAGCCTGCCCCTCTTTCATCTTCTCTGGCTGCTTCCTGTGTGTGGATAAAAATGTGATGAGCCACCTTCCTGCGCCAGCCACGGCACTTTCCCTCACAGCTGTCACGCTGTCCTTGCTATGATGGACTCTCTTCCTCTTGGATGACTCAAAGGAGGTTTGTGTTTGTTTGTTTTTTTGTTTTGAGAAATAAAACTATAGAACAAGGGGAAAGGTTCCAAATGTGGAACAGAGTAGATGGTGATGTTACAGTTGGAATTTTTTATAGTGTCTCTGGTAAAAAATAATAAATGGCACACATAAACTTCGTGGGAATTTCTCAGTGAGAAACTGTAAGAGAGAGTCAAATGGAAATGCTACCTATAAATGCAGTAATAGCGAAGACATGAATGGAAAATTCCTTCAGTTAGTTAAACCCTCAGCCAGACACAGCTAGGAGGAGCATCTGAGAACAGGTTGGCAGGAATTTTACACTTAAAAAGAGTTTGTAAAACCTCACTTCTTGATTAAAGGACAAGGTAAACTTAAGTCTGTTCATCATAGCACCAGATACAATGAAGTAAACAAAACCTACTGAATGTTTTTGTGGTTAATATAGATTTTTTTTTTAATGTTACTAGAATTCTAACTATCCACAAACTGTTAGAGAATTTGGCTTTTTAGAGTCTATAAGATATTATGGAGTGATTCTAACTTCAAATGCGTAGTTAAAAATTTATTTGCATTTCTGTTCCTTAGAAAAGTTGTAAGAAATGTTCTGAAATTGCAAATATTACAACTTTTCCTAGCATGTCTTATCTGCACCTATGATTTATCTTCAAGTCCTTAGTACTTTGAAATTTGTGTTTTCTAAATAGTAGGAAATGATGCAGAAATGTCACTGTATTAAATGTGTGAAAGCCACTGAATTGTTTAAAGCAGCCTAATAAAGTTCTGAAATTACTTTCCAGAGTGACTAAGATATATTGGACTTATGAATAATACAAGGCATTTGTGTGATGAAAATTCCATTTTAGGAGAAAAATGTATTGTTTGGTAACATTAATAATGTATTAATGTGTACAAATGTTTTCAATACTACTAGTATTTAATGAGATTCTTGCGTGCAAATGCTTTTCTCGGCATTTCAAAACTTCCATTTGCATTTCTTTACAGTAGATCTTTCTTTTTCAGGTAGATATCTGATAAAATATCTTCTCTTTAACTTTATTTTGAAGTTTACTTATAAAACATACCAGAGTTGTATGCAGTATCATATTTTTATACATATTATTGCTTTGACTTTAATAATAATTAGGGGTTAGCTATCATCTACTACCAAACTATTTTCTGTTTTCATGCATTAATTGATTTACACTGTAGACAACCTGAAAGTAAGTTGGTTCTTTGTATTAAATAGGTATCTGGTCTCTAGTAATAAGTAGTTTTGAATGTGTAGTATTGAGAAATACAGGACTGGAGCTGGGGAAATGGCTCAGTGGTTGAGGTGTTTGCTGCACAAACCTTGAATTAGGGTCCCTAGAACCTACATGAAAGTCAGACTTAGCTATGCAAGCCTCTGTAATTCCAGCATTCCACTAGAGAGATGATGTGGGGTGACAGGGCTCAGGGAGCTTATGCAACAGCAAACAGACTGTCTTAGACAATGAGGAAGGACACCTGACGGTTATCCTCTGACCTCCACATGTGTGCAGTGGCATGTGTGTGTGTGTACCCACACACATAAACAAATATGGACACACACATAGACACATATAAAGAAGTAATAGATTAGGTTTCTGGATGACCTTTGGGTGCTCTGCCAGCCACAGTGATTCAGGTTGACCATGACTTTCCTGTTTCAAGCATGGCATGCACCTGCCATTACATGTTCTTAGAGAGGAAATGTGTTCTGAGTCACACAAGGGAGATCTATGAGCCTAGATCTGCAGAGCAGAACATGATACTTGCCTGTATTTATTCACATTCCTATTAGACAGGACTTTGTCTCCTGGCCATGCTTCAGGAAGTGGGCACATGCAGTTTCCCTATGGAGAGGAATCAGATTTCAGAAATCACTGTCATCAGCACACACACACACACACACACACACACACACACACACACTCACACACAATCACACACACACACACACACACACCATGTAAACACATAAATTTGCATCTATACAGCTTCAGGGTAATATAACAATCAAATTCTGAAGCTGCAAATTGGTCTGTTAAATAAAAGACCTTCAAAGGAAACACATAAACCCACTTTCTTTGCTCACAAGACTTGTGTTTTTTTCTGAATTCTGAGCATCTTTTAATACTACTCTTCTGTCATTTCTATCACAGCATTGAAAAATGTGTTTAGTGTTCTGAATATATGCTGTCTGCCTTTTAAAGATGGCTGTTAGGCATTCCAAAAATAATCCTTTAAAGCTGTCTTTTCATACATGTGTCTAGTCTGTCTCTTAATCTAGATTTTTATATAAACTACTATTCTTTTGTTGAGCTATCTTTCTTTTTAAAATACACCTCTCTACAATGCCCACGCTTTCTTTTCTTTCTTTTGATAAAGAATGTTGCCTAGCATCTCAAATAAATCACACTAGGAGGTAACTTGTCCAGCTTTAGAGATCTATTCCCCGTTCTCTGTCGTTTGTCCCTTTCTACCATCTTCCACATAGTTTTGTCATATCGTCTTCATTTAAAATGGGTCATTCCAATTTCCTAGCTTCCAAGAGATATCACAGCAGATCACTGCTGCCAGATTCCTTGCTGGGGAGTTATGTCCTGGGTTATGAAAGAGTGCTTTGTTAGACAAACACCGTTACCCAGCCTTTTTATTCACTCTCCCCGACCCTGAGCTCTTGACAGGCAGCCAGTGCAGACTCTTCTACTCATGCCAGTGCATGTGGTTAGGCTTGCAACTCTGCCAGAATGGACTCCTTTTCTCCTTTGGCAAACCTACCATTTCCAGCAGGGCAGTTACCATGTTACCATGGACCAAGATTGGAGCATGGAAAGCAGGTATACCTTTCCCCACAAGGCAGAGGTCTGCATTAGCTTCACAGGAGGGATAGCTAGTCTTCAATATGGAACAGTATATAGGACCTAGAGGTGCCAGGTTGTCTGTGGATTTCATTCTTGGCATTTTAATCCAAGCTTTAGGATGCCATTATCTGACAGCCAGGACACTAGCCTGCTCGTGTATACACAGTCACTTTTCTTGTCGTGTGTGTTAGTTAGCTTTCTGCTTCTGTGACAAAATACCTAAGGAAACAAAACTGTAAAGAAGAAAAGTTCATGTTAGCTCATGGTTTCAGATGTTATAGCCAACGGTTGCTTGACACTCTCCCCTTGGGCCTATAACAAGTCATGGCTGATAGTGGAGAGCACATGGCATAGGGATTTGCTTACCTCATGATGATGGAGAAGCCATGATGGAGAAAGGAAGAACTGGGACCCAGTATCTTCTTCAAGGACATTCCTCTAATGGCGTTTCTTTCATTAAGCTCAACCTACTAAAGTTCCTCCCATCCCTCAATAGTATCGCAGGCTGGAGACCCAACCATCACATGGGCTTCAGGAGATTTTAAGATCAAAACCATAAAATCCTACCCTCAATCCCCACAGGCATGGTTTCCCATAATACAAATGCATTCAGTCAATCTCATAGCATCCACAGACTTCACATTTCCAGCGTGACAGCCCAAGTGCAAAATCTCCTCTGGGACGCAAGGGAAATTCTTAACTGTGAGTTACTGTCAAAAATTGTTAAATGAATTGCCTGCTTGCAAAGTTCAAGAGCAAAGAGTGAAAACTACCATTTCTAAGAGTGAACAAGGAAAAGTAAAGAAAGGATATTGGACCAAAATGAGACTGAAACTCAGCAGCTATAAAAATTAAATCCTCTGCCTGTGTGCCTTGATTCAAGGCACATGTTGGTGATACTTGAAGACTTAAGGATATGAGAAACAGTCCCACTGTGAACCTGCTGACTGTAGTTCACCTGGCTACTCTCTTGCACCGGACCTGCTAATTTCCTGAAGATTCTCATGGCAAACTTCCCATGTCTCGGGCATCATTAGTTTCCTTCCCAACTTTGACTTCACCATCATAACTTCATGCATTGATTTATTAGGGCTGCTTTCAGTGAGTCCACGACCACTACAAACTGTCTGCCACTACACATGAATGTTAGTGGAAGCTTCCATGATCCCACAGCTCCTGTATTCTGGGTCTTACAGATTCCTGAGATGCCCTAAAAGGCATTATTAATATCATCCCAGTGCAATGGTCTCTTCAGTGACATTAGTCTCTGTCACAAATACACCCTCCTTGTCCATTGCAACTTTAAATGTTTAACTACTTTCCTGCTCAAGCCTTAAGTTATTCAAATAGTTTTGCTTTGACTTTTTTTCCTCACAATGTTGTTGTAAATATGGCTAAAAGCAACTAGCAGTGATCATACCACCATGGCCTTACATTTCCTCCATCAGATTAATTAATTTAATTACCTTTAAACTCAACCTCATACAATGTCTTAGGCCATGTAAGATATGTAGAGAAGTTTCATGCCAGAGTAGAATGGGGTGTGTCTGTTCTCTCAACAGATTCCCCATTTCTGTCCGTAACTTCATGAGCCTGGCCCTGCAGTCAGCAGTCTGGTTTTCTTTGTCTCTACCAGAACTGTCTATTCAGGGCACACTTCTCCAAACTTTTCCCAACTATTTGCATAAATGGATTCTAAAAAGCCTCTGAACGGCTTCATAGGGGGTGGTAAAATTAATACCACTCCTTGGTACTAATTTCTTGGTTAGTTTTATATTGCTATGAGACAAAATATTGAGAAAGTCAATATAAGGAGAAAACTTCTATTTAATATAAGAGAATTGACTACTGTTTTGGGGTGACTGCATCAGAGGTTTCAGTCACTGCTTGCTTGGCCTTGCTACCCATGGGCCTGTGATGAGGACTTTGCGGTGGGGAATAGGTGGCAGGAAAAACTGTTTGCCCTGTGGTAGCCAGAAATTCGAGGTGGGGCAGTTAGAATCTCAATACCCCCTTGAAGACACCTGTAAGACTCAATCCTTCTTTGCAATAATCTCACCTCCTACTGCTTCACAAGCTCCCAGCTTTGCATAGGCTGGAAACTAAGCCTTCAAAACATGGTCTTAGGGGGCATTTACTTCTCAAACCATAGAACCATCCGTGACACCTTCATAGTTAAGGAAAGGGACTAGCTCTCAACCTTCCTGTTCTTCATGCACAGAAGAGACTCTCCATGTGCTTTGTAGGGAGTCATATTCCCTTCATACTTGCCATTAAGTTAGAGATTAAGAATCCTCTGGACCTCTTTGTCATTCACCAATACACCAATAGTTGAATTCAGTTAGAGTTACCTATATTCATAACCAAGTATTTGATACTTATACAGAATAAATTGGATCCTTTATGTGGATCCATTTGTTAATAGTTTATCCAGTCCTGAGCTTGGGGATATTTTAACATTCTTTCTGTCTAACACATATAGGGTCCTCATGGTTGGGTGGCTATCAGGTAACCTAAGACCAAATTAATATGTAATAGTACCGCTTTCTCTACACACTATTATTGTCAGGCTCCCCTGGAAATATATTCTAAAACAGAAAAATATTCCTATAGGATAGATGTAGTACTCTGTATTTGATAAACAGAGCACTCACTGTATGAACAATATACAAGAGTATTTTGTTACTGTACTGGAAGATGTTATATGTACTCAAATGCACAAAATGTCTCAGGTTCATTTTAATGTGTTGGTAATGCACTAACAAAACTGAATTGATAAAATCATCCCTGAGGCAAAAGTTCATATTCAATTTCTGTCTAAAGAGTTTTTTTTTTTTTTTCCAGTGTGGGCATTGCTAATGTCCCTACCATAAGCGTGAGAGAGTCTCATTATTGTTAATTTGAGTCACTCTCCATTTTGACAAATTGGATATGACATCTGTAATCTTATTTTTTCTTTTATTATCATTCTGTTTTTCATAAGTTATACATACATTTTAGGATAAATGATTGTTTCTTAGACAGACATTCTCTCCAACCTTTATTGGTTATAATCTTAGCATAAGGGAGAGAGTTCCTATATATCATGAAAGGAATATTTAGAGATACCGTTTATGTCAAACAAGTGCAGAAAAAAAGATGATATATTTTAAAATTTCCAAGTTTATCCCCATAAGCAGAAAATGCAGTCAAGGTTAATAATGCCATTACAGTGTATCACTGTGAATAATTATTTTTATTTTACATCCATAGGAGAATTTCTGAGATAAACTAGAACTGCTCATACTGCCTACCTCACAGCTGTCAGTTTTAAAGGAAAGAATGGCTTTCGGTGCATTAGATTAAAGGTCTTGACTCTGGATTTATGGAATCATTTGTGAAAGATAATTGTCTCAATAAGTGCTTCATACACATCACATATCATTTCCATCCAAACTCTTTTTACTATGTCATGAATACTTCATTTATTCCAGGTTTCAATTCAGTGATAGGCTGTTTCTGTAATGGAAAAATTGCCAAATTTTCCTCTATTTAATCTTTGGGGAGAAAACCTATTTCACATTTGTCTCAAAGTGAAGAAGAGGAGGAACAAAACCCCAGCTCTATTACAAAGGCTGGTGAATATTTTAAAGGTGATTGTTGTTAAACAGCACTCACTGGGACGGTATGTCCTTCCCAATCAATTGCTGAGTTCAATTTTGAAATCTAAGTCAATAATCTAATTAGATATTGTAGAGTTTAGTGGTTTGTTTGCTTTTGTGACATTTAGCTATTACTTACTCTTTAAAAAAGTTTCTTTTTCATTTCCTTCAATTCCGACACTCATGCTTCTCTGGCTGTATTTACCTTTTTACTAGATTAAATAAGAGTATGACTGTTTAAACCACTGCCTTCTGTTTCCACTAAACTTATGTAGCATTTGATAGTACTTTATATGTTAAATACTACTATAAAATTCAACTGCCAAAATTCCTTATGAACAGCAAGTGGAATGCATATGTCACAATGAAAATAGTTTTAAGACCAGTGGTTTTGCAAGTTAACAGTGATTAAAAGTAATTGAAGCAATTTTTTATTATATGTGTTTTATCACAAGTCCTTGGTACAACATCTTACATAAATACCCCTCTATTTTTCTATTTATTTGATTTTTTTGAGAATTTCAAATATGAATACTGTATTTATATTGCTTCCACCTCTCTCTCTCTCCACACATCTATCCTCATGTTCTCCAACTCCCTCTCAAATTAATGATCCCTTTCTCTTTAATTATTAATGTCACATATCCATATATAATATATAATACAGCCTGCTAAGTCCATCCAGTGTTGCTCTTACGTGTGTTTAGAACTGATCACCTGGGATTGATTAGCCTACCAAAGAGAGTCTCTAGAGAAGACTAATTCTGCCTCTGTCAGAAGACATTAATTACTTCTCCACTTTTATAGCTGACCCTAATATTATTCAAATACATTATTATGTTTTCAGTCTCACAAAGTCTGAACCAAGCTATCTAGCAAGAAATGTTATCACAGATCCTTCTTTTATCAATTATTTGATCAAAATGCCACTTAGGGAAAATGAAATGAACCAAAACTTGTAATCATTTGAGAGTTTTAGTTCATTTTATTTCTTCTGCGTGTGCACTCATGTGCACATGTGTGTGCAGGTGCACTCACGCCTGCTGTGAGGGTCTGAGGACAGGTGCATTTGGAGGTTAGAGAACAACTTACATGTGGCGTCAGTTCCTCCTTCCACCAAATGGATCTCAGGGATCAAACTCAAGTCACCAGGATCGGCGGCATGTGACTTAACTCACTGAGGCATCTTTCTAGGCCCAAAACTTGTACGTTTTTCAAAAATAAATAAATAAATAAATAAATAAAAATAAAAAATAAAATAAATAAATAAAAATAAATAAAATAAAAAATTAGAACTGAATGGTATTGTAAAATAAAATAAAAAACACACACAAAAAAAACTTGTACGTTTTTCGTCTTATGTGTGAAGTAAATAAAACTAAAAAATTATAGCCTATATCTACTGTGAAAGTAATTCCTATTGAGGTATGTTGACTGTGCCAAGGGGAGATCAGGGTTTTCATGAAGCAAGGCCCAGAAACCCTCTAGTTCCTCTGCACTTGCCCCATGGGCTGTCCATGTGACTTGCTTGGGAAATAGTTTTAACACACCTGATGGCAAGGAATGATTTGACTATGACTTGCTCACCCCTGTTCTCTTCTGGACACCTGACACTATCATGAGAACGTGCCCAGCAGGCCTGCTGGGGGACTATGCATTTCATTTCTTGCTGAAATGCATAGAGAAAAGTCCATTTGCCCAGCACAGACCGGCCATACCCTACCTACCTCAGCAAGCCAACTGCTGATAAATGGCTCAGTTAAACCTAGCTAAGATCAACAGAACAGTTCAAGTAATGCATAAACTTACAGGAATCATGAATACTACTCTAATTAAGTAATTTTGGTTCTGTGTATTTTAAAGATCTTGATAAAGCAGTGTATTATTGGCTTTTCAACTCTACATTACATTTGGAAAAAAAAATCAGTTGCACTATTGTTACTTTGGTCTTGGCCTTTGTTGTTCAGGAAAAATGTGACTAATGGAGACCTAAATTGTTAGGCAAAATATAGTTTAACACTATGAAGAGAGTGTTGGTGGCAGAGGATGAGACACACACACACACACACACAGAGAGAGAGAGAGAGAGAGAGAGAGAGAGAGAGAGAGAGAGAGAGAGAGAGACAGAGAGAGAGAGGGGAAATTAAAAAGCATGTAAGTGCGTTGGTGGAATAATTCCAACAGTGCCTTCTGAAATGACAGGGTGTGAATGTCAAAACAATAATTACTGCTCCCCCAGAGCAATTTACATTTGAATTATGGTATCCAAATAATTGTTCATTTCCTAATAATTATTTTTACCAACAAGCCTAGTTTAAAGAAACTAAGGAGATCTGTTTATGGGTTGAGATTGGGTTCAAATTTCTTGTGGATTTGAATTTTTGATGGTATTAAATCAGGAAGCAGTACATTTCTATGAGAAGTCTATGGCCACATGATCCTAAAGCTTTGGATATTCTCTAGAGAATAGCTCAATAGGTTTATTGTTGTTGTTATTAAGATGAAGTGAAATCGAAAGTTTTAGGCACTTCAGTATTTAATGGATAAAGAATAAAAATATTAACTACTGCTAAATGTTTTATTTTTGTTTTTTATTTTTTGTTTCTTTGGTTTTTTTTGTTTTGTTTTGTTTTGTTTTGTTTTTTTGAGACAGAGTTTCTCTGTTTGGTGTTGGAGCCTGTCCTGGAACTCACTCTGTAGACCAGGCTGGCCTCGAACTCACAGAGACTCACCTGCCTCTGTCTCTGGAGTGCTGAGATTAAAGGTGTGTACCACCACATCCAGCTATGTTTCAATGTTTAATGAAACTATAAAAATATGGAACTATATCCAGTTAACAGAAGAGGACTATAAGGTTAATGTGCGACTGTCCGCTTCTCCCCAGAACGTGCTGGAATGGATGTTCTCATAAAGGACCATTCATGAGAACGGACGTTCTCATAAAGGAACAATGAGCAAGAACAAAAAAACTAACAAACAGGTAAACAAATGTACCTGCATCTCTTCCTCAGAGAAGATTCATCAATTGTAACAACTCCCAAAATGCCTAAAGAAACCCTGAAGTTACAGCCTTCCTGTAACTACTTAACTACTGGTGCCCACCATCACCACCTATGGCATTCTATATTCAATTCATTGCCCGGTTTTGTCTTTTTTTTTTTTTTTTTAAATCTAAAGAAGAGGAGGCATTTCCATTCGGAACAAAAAGCATTAGGCAAAGAAATCCAAAGTTCCTGTGCAACCAACAGGGAGGCACCTTTTCTCTGCACGTACTTAAGATGACATGGTGTACGGAAACAGATGACAGAAATGCAAGCAGCAGCATTTGCCGGAGCTTCTGGCAGTGAGGATGAGGGGGTTCCGAGTGTGGTCCAAGGGGATGTAAGCAACATGAATAGGCTTATGACGTTCAGTGCCCAGTACCAATGCCAGCATCCACCTCTGTTACACTACTGTCTTGGAAGATGTTACCACCGGGGGAAATGAGCAAAGAAAAAAAAATCCTAAATCTGTTAGGATTCATTCTTATAACTACAAAGGGATGCATGATTACCTCAAAAGACATGAGCTACATTGGTGGTTTGCATTTTAACTCATGCTACATTATAATGTAGAAGAATAAAAAATATAAATGTTACATTGTGTCTACCTCCATTTGGTCTTTAGCTGTATTTGTATCATTGATTACGTGAGAAGAGCTGGTTCTGATGGCTGTTCCAACTTTGTTTTTAAGCCAAATGGAACTTCGACTGTCAGTCAAATCTCCCCAATCAGGAACACCTTTTCTGTGTCTTCAGGTGCACCCGGCACACTTTTCTTGTTTGAAATAGAGTACTATGGTCTGACCTGAGGTTCCTAATGAGGCTTGTAGCGTTCCCTCCTGGCAACCTGAAGATTTCCCACAGAACTGCTTAGCCATGCAGCAGGCACACTCTTTACCTTCTTAAACTAGCTCCACGTGAACATTTTTACTTAAGCCCCCGTCTCCTGTAGGTTCTGAAGACCCATAGTGGGACATGTTAGTACTTCATCACTTTTTCAGCCCTCACCAGCTGTTTTTGTTTGAATTATTTACCTTCTGTATCATTTACTTCCCGTCTTTCAATGCTGCTCCTAGTACAGAGTATCTTTCATTTATAAGCACATGGAACATGTCGCTCTTCTCACCCCTTTGGGCTTGAAAATAATTGCTGTGTCTGTGTATATCTTAACCGCACAACTGATTTTATTAGCATTTTCAACCTTTTCGTAGCTTCTCGTACCTTTCAAATGTGATGGACATAAATTATTCACAAAACATTTCCACGAGGAAAACAAAAATGCAGATAATGTTGGAGGGAACTGTGAGGGAGGAGACAACATGGCCATGTCGAAGTCTCACAGCTCTACACAGAAGGCATGGTGACATCTTCAGAGAGGATCTTTGTTCTCACCTGTGGAAATGCATTATCTTAAATGTCACGATAGAGAGTCTTGTGCTGAGGAAGGTCTGGATCACAGATATCAATAGGTCCATTGGATTTAGTTATTTCATTATTGGCATTTTATTTTTTTGGTGGTGGTGGTTTTAGCTTGCTATTGAAGAATGACGTGTAACCAAGAACACATGTGAGAGGTTGGGCGTGGCTCGCTGGGTAAACATGCTTGTTGCAGATGCAGGAGGACCAGAGTTTGGGCCCCCAGGACCCCCATAAATGTGGTAGAGTCAAGATAACATGCCATAATCCCAACACTGGGGAATCAGAAACAGGATTTTCTGGAACAAATTGGGGAGATAGACTAACTGCATGGAAGAGTTTTGGGTTCAAGTGAGAGGTACTCACTCGGGCAGCCCATCATCTGCTGTCATGGTTTCCCAGTCTTGTATTCTGTCCACCCTTATTTTAAATAGTGGATCTAAAAGAGAACAGTGGTAATCTGACAATTAGAATATACCAAACCAAACCAAAAACAATCCCATTAACCAGAGATGTGACCGTGCAAAATAATATTTTGAAGGAAACCATCACCTCATAACTTTATTATAATTTACTATTATAATTTTTCTGTTTTCTATTACACTTGAATTCTTACTCTGCCTGTTTTTAATAAAGCTTTAACATGTGTGTATGTGTAAGGAAGGTCTTAGTATATGTTCTGTTTGATATTAAACATAGGTCAGTCACCTATGGGGCTTGCAATACTATGTGAATATTCACCTGTGACATTTAGGTATATTCTTTTGTTGCATGCCTGTGTTTAGTATGCATGCATGTATATTTGTGCATTCATATATGTGGGTAGTTATTCACATGTGTGTGTCAGGGAGTGGGGTGTGTGTGTGAGTGTGTGTGTGTGTGTGTGTCTGTCTGTCTATCTGTCTGTCTGTGTCTGTGTCTGTGTCTATGTGTATGTATGTGTGGGGTATAACCAGAAGTACTGTTAGGTACTTTCTCATTCAGTCTTCAATTTATTCATTGAAACAAGGTCTCTCAATTGAACCTAAAATTCACCAGTATGGCTAGGCTAATTATGCATCTTGCCCTGGGGAACCCCCTGTCTCTGTCTCCTGGATGCAGTATATATATAAAATTTTAATATATAATATAATGTGGTGGCTTGAAAGAAAATGGCCCCCATAGGGAACAGCAATATTAGGAGGTATGACTTTGTTGGAGTAGGTATGTCCCAATTGGAGGAAGTTCGTCACTGTGGGGACAGGCTTTGAGGACTTCTATGCTCAAGCTATGCCCAGTGACACAAGTTCACTTCTTGCCTGCAGATCAAGATGCAGAACTCTCAGCTCCTTCTCTAGCACCATGCCTGCCTGAAAATAGCCATGTCCTGCCATGATGATAATGGACTAACCCACTGAAACTGTAAGCCACCCCAATTAAATTTTTTCCTTTATAAAAGTTGCCCTGGTCATGGTGTCTCTTCACAGCACTAGAAACCCTAAGAGAAATATAAAGTTTAACAGAGAGTATAAAATAATTGTAGGACTTCTACCCTGTGTGTATGTGGGCATTGAGGGGTTGAACTCTGCAGCTTGCACTTTAGATTCTGAGCCAGTCTCTCCAGCCTTCAGTTGATTCTCAAGTGTTCATATTATCTGTCTTTGAAGGCACATATCCTGGGTGCCTTTGTCCTAAGCAGATAAATTGCTACTGCTCCTTTCTGGCCATATAATAAATCAAAAATCAAGCCAAACCAAATCAAAACAAAAGCTTGGCCAGCATCAGATAAAGCAGGCACAGGAAAACTTCCCAATGGCTGAATTCACAAATCAATCACAATCCTTTCTTTAGTCAGAATTTTGATAGTCCACTCATCATGGGTTTATGATTAGTTTTTATTTCTAAATATTTAATAAGCAGTTTAAAATATTCAAGCACAGGGTTTTAAATTATTATTTTGGTTAATGAGCCTCTTTTTATATTGAACAAGATGAGAGTGAGGTCCTCTCATTATTCAAATCACACTATCATAACCCTGGATTTTAGCAACATTCTCTCTCTAAATGATTTTTTTTTTTGTTTTTTTTTGCCTTATAGTAATTTTATAATTTAGATTGTTTTGCTTCATGTATCTAAAATGTTGGAAAACTAGATGACTTACGAAAAACACATCCTTACATCCTTTTTCTCAGTAGTGATCTTGTTAATAAGCAAACTCATTAATTTGAATGTCAACCTTAGCATATTATAGATTGCCTCATTTTTTTTCTTTTTAGGAAAGAAATAAAACCCAAAAACCTCCTTAGTGCAAATGCATTTGACAGTTCACTCAGTTGTGGCTCATTACAAATTGTTACTAAGGAATTTTCCATTTATTTTCTAAAACTATTTGGTTCCAGTTAGGAAAACAATTCTATGTATAAGATGTGTTACAGTATTGTAACATTTATACAATTTAATGGAATCTATAAATTTCTGTGTAAAAATGCTATAGTGTAATAACATTGCCATTATTCACTTAACTGCTAATAAGAGAACTTAAAGGTACCCATTGCATGCAATGAGATGAAGATGTGTATCTAGTCAACCCATGATTTCTTCCCTCTTCCACCAACACCAGTCTGACCAACCCTGTACATATGACATCATGAGGACCATGTGTTTACTGTCGAATTACATTTTAGCTCTATTATATAAAGGCATACATATGCATACATATTACAGGTAAATATGTAGTTTTGCATGTTTGACTTTATGTTTAGAAATTATTTAATTGAGCCAACTGGTGTGTCTTTGGCTCAAAAATGTATTTGTGGCATTTATACTATTCACATAAGAGTTTATTCATTCATTACTAAAAAGAAGTGTAATTTATAAATTTATATGATTAGTACTATGCATTTCAATCTAAAGTCTTCTTGGCTGAACTGACATCCGTGATCCAAGTGGGAGCTCTGAACATAAAATCATTCCTCAAAAATCAGCAACTTGAAGATCAGGTTGACTTCCTCGCTTATTGTGTTTAGGTATAGTGTGTTGTGTGGCACCTGAAGAGCCTCCATTTTTAATGTCTTAAAGACAGAGATAACAGAGATGAGAAGGAAAAAAGTACTTTGGCATCTTTATCTACACTCATTCTCGGCAATGATTCTCAAGATGGCCTTGTTATGTAAAGTGATATTCATGACAACAGGCAGAGAGAGGTGACAGAGACAACTCAGTTTTCACGAAGCATTCACTGGTGATGATGTCATGACTGTGCCATGGCACTCAGGACTCACAACCCAGTGGACAAATTAAACAATGTTGTCTACCACAAGATCACAAGATGGGCAAGGTAAATGGGAATTCTGACTTCTTTTCAAAGTTAATATAGCTTTAAACCCAAACAGATAAACAGATTAATTCATATGATACTTAAATCAAGTGTTTAAAATGGCACTTTGAATGGTTCAATTCTTTTGTGAAGCCTGCCAGTCCTTTGAATTTGTGCATAAAAAAGGATTCCTCCTTACAGACATTTATATGGAGAAGTTACCTATATTCTTCTAAGGCAAACCTATGAAAATGTGAAAACACTATCCAGAAATAAAATGTGACTTTCAGTGTCACATTTAAGAATTTAGATTTGATTTTTCTTCTAACAGTTACTTGTGTTTCACTCTGAGCGCAATGAATATTTTAAAAAAAAATAGCTGTTATTTAGATGTTCTTCCTAAAGAAACATTTTCTATAGTTTCATGATTTTATTTTTTATCAGCCAGCTAATGAAACATGAGTTGGAAAAGTGAACTTAGTCTATTATTTTCTAATGTTTGCTCATTGACTTTATTACAGCAAGTTTAATATGGAAATGAATTTAAATATACATGCAACAATATAAGTTCAAGTAGTCAGTAAATGATAAAATGCACTTACGTAGTATAAAAAAATGTGTTTCTTTGTTTCTTTTCATGTATGTTTAGTTCAAAGCAGTTAACCAAATTTCTTCTTAGAAAATGTATTATGTTTTATTGATCTATCATAAAAATGAATATATTATATAATTTGTATTGGACCTTAATTGAAATGAGTAACTTTGAACATTTAATGTGTTTAACTGAAATGCATTATATGGTTATGAAATTCAATTTATTTTGTGATTAAAGATCTTCAGTTTTCTTATAGACCACTACACTACTAAGTTAATTTATTGCTATGATAAATTTAAGAAAATCCCAGTTAACTTTTATTTAATTTCTAAATTCATTGAATTACCTTCTCAGCATTTTTGAAGTACCCATTGTTCTTGTAACAAAACACAAATAAATTTGAGAAGAAAATGTAATAACAATTATTATTTCACAAGAAAATAATTTATCATTGTAAATCCTATTAGGAGTCAGAAAAAGAGAGTTGGCTATATAGTTTCATTAGTATGACCTCCCATAACTTATTAAGTATCTCAAGGACTTACTTCCCTGGCTCTTTCAAGGGTAAGCAGGCAAACTTTAGTGTTCCTATGTTTTGTTTTCCACAATTGTTGGGAAAATATTGTATCTTTAGAAAATTGTGAAAGAGTCACATATATAAGGAAGTAGTTTGTAGGAAGGATTGTAGCCACATAACTGTGAATCAAAGACACAGATATAAGGAAGTAATCAAATTATAGCTACATAACTATGAATCATAGATGTTACAAGAACAATTAAATGTTGTTGTTAAAAACAAGATTTGGTGGCTAGAGAGATGGTTCAACAATTAAGAGTGTCTGTTGCTCTCTCAAAGGACACATTTGGTTCCCAGCATCCACTTCAGGTGACTCACAGCTATTTTTAACTCCTGCTTCAGGGGAATCTGACGCCCTCTTCTGGCCCCTGTGGGCACTCCTACCCACACATGCGCACACAAACACACACAAATAGCAAAAATAAAAGTAAGCCTTAAAAAGATATGTTTTGGATCTGTTTCAGCTGTGCTCTTCTTGAATTCTACTTTGTCCTTTTTTGTGTTGCTTAACTATTGGAACATAAAATCTTTTTTGTAATATGGTATATCCATCACGATAGGTTTAATTTTTTATTGTAAGACGAACAGTACCAAGTGCTATACAGACCTATTTGTAGAGTGCTGTTGATGGGCTAGGAATCGCACAATATTTCACAGATATTGATATATAGCCTGTGTAATCAACTAACTGGATGTTCCAAGTTTGCCATGAGAACATCCCTGGGATAGACAGCCAGTCAGAAGAAAGATGAAAGGGGCATTTTAGGGAACCTTACAGATAACTCTTGCGGTCATCCATTGTTGATAAGACTTTGCATGTTTTAGGGTGAAGGGCCCACATGTGCCTATCTGTGCCCTGTTTGTTTCATTAAGCATGCTGCCTTCCACTGTCATTTTGTTGGGTATAACTCTTTTCTCTCTGGCTGCCCCTTTCTCCATTGAATTTCTACCCCATGCTCTTTATCTTTCCATTCATTTATGGATACCCATCAAGCCTGATTTCACATATTAGCTACTGCTAAAAGTGCTACAATAAACATAGGCATTCAAATATATTTTTTACTGGGTTGCTTTTGTTTCCTTTGGGAAGGGTTATCTGTGTCATAGAATATATAGTTCTTAAGAACCCATTAACTACTCTCTGTAAAGACTGCTAATTTACATCCCTACCAACTATGCAAAAAAGTTCCTTTTTTTCCAAGTCTTCAGTAACCCCCTCCCCCCCCCGCCCCCCGACTAACAACCATTATACCTGGAGTGAGAGTGAATGTCATTATAATTTAGACTTTCATTTCTTTGATGCAAGTGATAACTTTTTCCATATTTGGGGGCCATTTTTTCTTTCTTTCTTTTTCTTTTTGAAAAGCATCTATTCAGATCACCCGCTTATTTGACTTTGCTTTTGGTTAAGATTTATTTCAGTTCCTTAAATATTCTATATATAAACCTCCATGCATTGAATAGTTGGTAAACACCTTCTCTCATTCACTGGGCTACAGGAGCCTTTTAGTTTGATGTGATCCCACATGTCAGTTTTGCTTTTGTTTTCTGTGCTGTTTGAGTCTATCCAGGAAATCACAGTCTGTCTCAATGTCTTGAAATATTTTCTCTGTTTTTTTTCCTAGTTGTTTCAAAATTGCACCTCTTTGATCCATTTTGACTTTATTTTGTACAGATAATTAGACAAGCATCAGATTTCAGGTTTCGGCTTGCTGATATTCAGTTCTAGCACAACTGAATAGCTGCCTCAAATGTTTTCTGCACTTTACTGAGAATTGGTTGGCTGTAGATAATGTGGATTTGGTGTTTTCAGATCTCTGTTACCTTGCATTTGTCTATACATCGCTTTTAATGCTAATACAATCTTTTTTGGCTAATGTGGCTCTGATGAATATCTTAAAAACAGAAAATATGAGGCCTACAACTTTCTAATTTCCTTTTTGCTTATGATTGTTTGTGTTCCTTGGGACAACTCTTGAATTGTCTTTCTTTCGGTCCTATAAGTCTATAGACTATCCCTAGTGTTTTTCTGGGGATTGCTTTATGCCTAAAGATCTCTTTGGGTAATATAGACATTTACTATCAATCTCTGAAGCCATGAACATGAATGGTCTTCCCATTTTATTTATTTACTTAGTCTTTAATCCTTTTAGGATTTCCTGAAAATTGTGCCCAATACAGTAGTTCAAAGACTTAAGAGTGAGGGTACATAAATGACAGGCATTTAATAACTTCTTGATGAATCTATCAGACCTCACAAAGAGTCAGTTTCTCTTGGAGTATGTTCTGCTCAACCTAAGAGGTCTCAGTCATCTTGCAGGTGACAGCGATGACTTGGTGAGAATAAGGATTGGACAGCTGCTGCTGGAGGTGGGCAGGAAGAAAGACCTGCAGGCTGCTGCCTCCACATCTATGTCCTATTGGTCAAATGGTATTCAAATGCTTCAGGCACTCCTTATGCGTTAGTTAGAATGAAAGGAATGATCCTGTCCTCCCTACATTCAAACCATTAACATCTCCTCAACTCATGTTCTTACTCCAGAATTGGAATGTTCCCGAGAACTCACTAACAGCACAAAACAGGAGACGTACATACACAGGAAAATAGCTCAGAGAGCTGGGACTTTGAATTCTCCACTATAATCTCCCACAGCCTAACCTTATAACCTTTGGTAATTTAGCTTGCTGTGGCTACATTTCCTCCTTGCTAAAACAAGATTGTTCTTAATGAGGTCAGTGGGTGTTTGCATAACTAGGAGTCCCCAAAGGAAGACTAGAGTCAACAGTCACGCTTGTCCTCTGTTGTTTTGAGCCCGGTCAGGTCAGCTCTCAAGACCTCAGCAGTCCTCTCACACTGGCTCACTTGGATAAGAGACACGAACTCTGATTATTTTCTGAATACCCAAGCAACCACTGCAGTTTGACTTCAGAACTCTTTCTACTTCTCAACACTTTACATTGATATCGATTTATTTTTCCTTCTAATAAACCTGGGAACTCTCGAGATTGTAGAAGTCAACAATTTCCTGGTTTGTTATAACTCTCCTTAAACTAATTTCTTATTTTGTTCTAAACTGTTATTGAGGTTGGATTCACTGGAGGCTGGGAGGCAGAATAGCCATCCTAAAAATTCTCTGTGGAAAACAAATATGGATTTGGGCAATTGTTCAAAGAAATATTCAAGATTATACTTTCGGTCTCTCACAAACACATACAAAAAGATTTTGTTCCTGTTTTTTTGAAACATTTCAGATAGGTTTGAGAAATGCAGCTTTATTCTGAACAAAGTCAAAGCATGTAAATGCACTAGGTTATAGACCATAAAATATATTTGATTTCATTCATATCTCAGAGATAATCTAAGTACAAGTTTTACCCAATTTACCTCCTATAAGTGTAGCCCCCAATTTTTTCACTAATAGGATGCCCCGACACAATTTCCCATTATTTATCCTATTCTGAAATTACAGAAAGATGTTTTATTTCGGACAAACTGAAATGAGACTGTCAACTCTTTTTCATGTATCTATTAGGGTGTTACATACATTTTGTAGGTGACATTTGATTTACAATGAAATGCTAAATAAAATTTACATAATTGTGGCAAACTTGTAAAGATAAACATGTGAGCTAAAAGTAGATTTACTTTTATTTTATGTGTGTGATTGTTTTGTCTGCATGTATATATGTGCACTACATGCCTGTTGCCCAAGAAGGCCAGAAAAAGGCATCAGATCACTTAGAACTGGAGTTAAAGATGGTTGGGAACCATGATGTGGGTGTTGGGAGTTGACTCTGGGTCTTCTGCAAGAGCAAGTGTCCTAAACTGTTGAGCTATCTCTCTATCTCTGTGTATGTGATTTTTAAATGATCATTTCATAATTATCTTAGGTTATTCATTTGTACTTTTAAATTACTAATGAACTCAGAGGAAACACTCCGCTGTGAACTGACCTTGCCTGGCTTTCAACTGGCAATTATCTGCTAACCATGCCATCCAGAGTGAGCTTAAGAAATTGGCGTCATACTGTGTCTTTGATACAGAACAAAACTGTCACAGTAAAGGTAGTTAATAGAGCATCTTCAAAAGGTTGTGGGGTTTTTTCCCTCACTTTTTTTCAGATGAGAAGAAATTTCAAAGATTTATAAAGTCAAATCTTGCTGTTTCTCTTACTGCTTGAGGTTTCCAAAGCCAGGAGACTGGGACCATTCTCTAACCTTCACTTTGTTCATAAATAGACTCCTAGGTATGTAGCATGTACCCACGACACCTACTTATTGCTTAAGAGTTCTTCGCTGAATGTTTGTAGCAATATTGGACAGAGAAACACAATTTAGAAAGACATTTCAACAATTCTCATGAAAATGAAGTGGCAACATGTGCTGATATTATGTTCCCCAAAATATTGTACACCCTAATAAACTTATCTGGGGTCAGAGAACAGAACAGCCACTAGATAAAGAGACCAGAAAATGGTGGCACTCACACCTTTAATCCTAGCATTCCAGAGGCAGAGATCTGCCTGGATCTCTGTGAGTTCGAAGCCACACTAGAAACAGCTAGGCATGGTAACAAGAGCCTTTAATCCCAGGAATTGATGGCAAGTGGGATGACTCATCCCTCACTGATTTGAGGGCCAGAGAGCCCAAACAAATAAAAAAGATACTTTCTGAGAGCCAGCCTGGGTCTGCCTGATGGTCTTAGTAACAGCAGCTGAGACATGAGCTGGAGATGACCCGGACCAATGAGAGACAGCCATGTCACACCAGCAGATGCACATTTATCAGACCTCCCCCAGGGTAGGGTGGAGGGTATATAAGGCTTGCCTCTTCCTGAATAAACTGAGCTTGTTGTTTTGACATTCTTCTGGAGTCTGTGTGGCTTGACTCTGTGCCTACTTGGCCTCCACCCCCAAAGGGAACAACAGCAAAGCCCCTGCTACAATGGCAGAAAGCAGAAAGGTATTTAAGGCGTGAGGACGAAGAACTAGAGGTTAAGCTTTCAGGCTTTTGAGAAGCAGTTCAGCTGAGATTCATTTGGATAAGGACACAGAGGCTTCCACTCTGAGGAAACAGGATCAGCTGAGGAATTGTGAGGTGAGGAAATTGTGGCTTGTTCTGCTTTTCTGATCTTCCAGCTTGATCCCAGTACCTGGCCCCAGGGTTTTGTTTTGTTTTGTTTTGTTTTTTGTTTTTGTTTTTGTTTTTTTTTTTTTTAATTAATAAGACCTTTTAAGATTCGTGCTACAGTAACAGGACTGGAAAGTTGGGGAGATCAAGGAAAAAGACAAAGTAGAAAGGAATGGATAAGGGGACACTGGAGTTGGAGACAGTGATAGTGTTGGGGACTCGACAGGACCCACACCTCTTCATTTCTGATGGGAGAACAAAAGATGAGAAAATGTGGTGGGGAAAATTGACTAATTGAGGTCATGTTCCTAGGAGTGTCCAAAAAATGGTCTTAAAACCACTAGAAAACACTTAAATATTTCTAAACCATGAGAAAAAATTTCAGTCCTGTATTTCATAAATTAGGAGTTTCTATACAGCTAATCATATGCTTGGCTTGATGCAATTTGACAAATCATCAAATCTCCATGTCATTTCCCAGTGTATAATAAGACCTATGTGATACAGCCAGATCATTAAAAATATAGGACTGCTTGAACTAAGTGTTATGCACAGGCCTTGGAATTCAACATGTTTAATTTCATTTTTCAACTTTAAGTTAAAAATATCAATGTTAATTAAAGGAGGCAAAATTATAACCTTATTTATACCAGTAACTGATTTTTTTATTGAAATAAACCTCTTTCTATTAATCTTACTGGAAATTTCATTAAAATGAATTGTTTCCATTCAAATCTAGGCAAACACCATATATCTGCTCACAAAAATGTAAAGCAATATGCTAACTAAACAAGCTTGGTTACATTTGGGTCCATGTTTACCCATTTAGATAAACTGGAGCTTTACTGGGAAGTGAAAGAGATACATTGCTTTCCCAGTGAACCATTTAATGTAGCTTTTCCATTAATAGTGCATGTAAGTATCCAGTGCTCAACAATAATACAATAACTATGTCTAGAACATACCGCATTTCTGTGGAAATATAGAAAAGGTATCTACTCCAAACAGTCAAAGATGTGGTGGGATAACACCGAACTTAGCCAGCAGAAGCTGTGTTGTGTGAATTGAAGAAAGGCTCTCTGTGGTTGGGAGTAGGCCACCTCCTGAACAGAGCAGGTGTATGCTGTGTGCTCTGAGGCAAAGACTAGACTTGACTCCTTTTTCCAACTGGACATTCTTTTGTAGCCAACAACACAAACGATCATGCATATCAGTTGTCACAGGAATAAAGTAAAGAATGAGCAGTCATTTACAAAGTAAGCAAGCTCTGAGATTACAAGCTATTGTGGAAACCAAATCTTTGTCTTTATGCTTGGGAAGCAAGCGCATCAACCACTGAGCCATCACCTTGACTGTAGACAATTTATTTTATTTTATGTAATGTGTGTGTGTGTGTGTGTGTGTGTGTGTGTGTGTGTTCTGCCATGCACATGCCTGGTGTTCACTGAGACCAGAAGGGGGTGTCAGAAACCCTGGAATTGAAGTTACAGATGCTTGTGAGCTGCCGTGTGGGCACTAGGGATCAAATCCAGGTCCTCTGAAAGAACGACAATCACTTGTAACCAACTGAGCCATTTCTCCAGTGCTCGTCTTCAACCAAACGTCTAGACACCTTAGCCACCTTACATGACACACAGAAATAAGTACCGCACTTGCTCAAGTTTCTTAAAACTTTTTTTCAGTCATTTTTCCTGTACACATACCCAATGTTTTGAAGCTCCAGTTCCCATTGTCTACTGCTTCATACTCTTTTGTTACAGGAAGCCTAAATCTTAGAATTTTAAACTTAATTGATGAGAGCATAAATTTCTTTCCCAGAAACACTCCATAGACAACTGGGCATCAATACACTTTTCATATGTAATTTGAAAGCAGATAGTTCTGTCTAAATATCATTTTCGAAATAAGAGTTTTCAAGTTTCAATCAGTACCCACTTCACCCTTCATTATGACAGTAAGCTGCTAGCTCAAGTCCAATTTTCTCAAAACTAACTCTAGGCAAGTGGGCTGTGATTTTACTTTTAGACGAATACAGTTTTGTGAGTTTTACTTTGAAACCCTGAAAAACAACACTGCTCTTAAGAATGTGTTGGTCAAATCTATTTGCTTCTTGAGTTTAAATATCACTCCATTTTTGTTTTTAAAATGTGTATTCTTTACACGATAGAGGAAAACACGGAAGGGTTCCAAATTAGAGGCAGGTGTGCCAAGGTTTGTGGATGAAAAGGAATTTCAGAATGGTGAAATGGCGGAATAAATTCCAAGCACAATGTGGTACATCTTATCATTGAACAACGCTCTAAATCCTTAGGCCATGGCACACTTATATAAACTAATGATGAATCTAGGAAATACACTGGTATCAATGGTGTGTTTATTGTGAAAACACCCATAGCTACTAGTCAGTATTTTTGTGTACCTCTCCTTTGCAGGGAGATTTTCCAGCTCCTGCTTCTGGGCTATCCCTATACCTTACTTTGACTAGTTAAATAATAACAATATGAAATGTTTGCCAATTTTAGCTTTTACTTGGTGTTGTTCATTGAACTGTTGCTGACTTGAAAAAAAAAAAAAAGCCCTCTACCAGCACATGGTGTCACATGCCTTCAATCCCAGAACTCAGGAGGCTGAGTCTGGATAATCCATAAATGGAGACCAGCCCAGATTGCAGAGCAACATACTATCTCAGTATAAACCTAGTCATATAATGACAATAACATAAAAAGAAATAACTAAATAAATAAACAAAACTAAAAGCCTCTTGACTCTTATATGAGTTCTAGTCCAATTATCCCAGGTGACAGCCTATGTATCACAGTGGCCATGCTACCTGGCCAGCTAGCTGCTAGCTAGCTACTAGCTAGCCTTCACAGTGATTCCAGCTAATATCAACTCATGTCCCTATGAGCTCCCAGCCCTGCAGATGCATGGACTCATAAGCAATGATACATTTTTGGTATTAGGCACTGTAACACAAATTGCTAAATTGTCTTATTTTTAAAAACCCGGAGCCAGATATTGGAGTAAATGCTGAAAGATCAGAGAGACAAAGGAACAAGCCACTGCCACATCTTACCTCTAGGACTCCTCAGCCTGAAAAGCCTTCAATTCCTGTCTCCTCACACCTTATATACCTTTCTCTGCCCAGCCATCACTTCCTAGTGCTGGGATTAATGGTGTGTGTGCTTCTCAAATACTGGGGTTAAAGATGTGTGCCACCACTGTCTCTGTTTCTCTCCTAGACTGAGTCAATCTCATGTAGTCCAGGGTGGCTTTGAACTCACAGAGATCCAGATGGATCTCTGCCTCCTGAGTGATAGGGTTAAGGGTGTGTGCCACCACTGCCTGGCCTCTATGATTAATCTAGTGGCTTGTTCTGTTCTCTGATTTCAGCCAAATTTTATTAAGGTACACAGTCTATCACCACAAGGCACTGAGATTCAGAGTGTTGAAATAAAAAAAAAAAAACAAATAGATAACATTTTACATGATATTTGTTACACTTTCAGTAAGATTCTTAAGCCAATTCAGCAGACTCTAGCATGAGTTATTATATATGATCACTATTTTAAAGATGTTTGATACTTTACATTGATAGTACACTGTATTGATATTGCCCTAATAAATATCCCATTCTGCTGGGCAGTGTTGGTGCACGCCTTTAATCCCAGCACTCAGGGAGGCAGAGCCAGGCAGATCTCTGTGAGTTCGAGGCCAACCTGGGCTACCAAGTGAGTCCCAGGAAAGGCACCAAAACTACACAGGGAAACCCTGTCTCAAAAAAAAAAAAAAAAAAATCTCATTCTACCACATAAGTATAAAGTGCATGGCAGAACCAAACATACTCTCTAAAGCAAAAGGAAACGTTCTGTTTGTAGCCATAGGTAATTTGTTGGAGAGAACCACCTTTGTACAAATGTGGATCCTCTTTATAAAGGCACATTGCAGAGTTTATCCAACCTTTGAGATGTAATTACATCTCATAATACTTATTCCTCATGGTGCCTGTTATACTCTGTCTTTTCACTTCCATTTTTTGATTATCTGGTTTCTTTTTAGTCTATTTGAAAGCTTTCATAAATTTCTTGATATTTTCAAAACCAACTCTAATTATTTATATAACTTCCTGCGGGGGTGGGGGGTGGGGGGGGTGTTCCCCCTATTTTCCATTTCACTCATTTTGATTCAATTCCTTCTTGGTTTCCTTCTTTTTTGATGTCTTTGGGCTTATTCTTTTTTTTTTTTTTTTAATTTCACTCCTGGGCATAAAATTAGGGGATTTATTTGAGATGTTTCTAGTGTGCATGTGACAGTGAATTATAGGTATCAGTTTCCCTCTTAGGATTGATATTTCTAGTTTATTTGCATAATTTGTGTTTTCAATTTTATCCACATTTTTTTTTTTATATTGCATATCCACTGGTCTGGTTTCATAATGACATTTGTTATTCCATTTCCAATTCAATGCATTCAGATTCATGAGTCCATAGGGGCCATACCTGTTGAAACCACCACAACTACCTTGTAATCCAGCTCCAGGGAATTCAATACCCTACTCTGACCTCATTAGTCACCACATATATATGTTCATACATGCAAAAGCGCGTGCGCGCGCGCACGCGCACACACACACACATTTAAAAAAGTCCTTGCCTCCATTTTAAAGTTCAAAATAAACAGATGTCTTTGTTCTGCAAAATTATTTGATTTTGATTTGTATATCATGCTAAAGTATTGATTTTTTTTTTTTAAAGTTTGAAGTTATAACATTAATCAAATATACTGGAAAATATTTGAGATTTACTGTATGGATACATAAATTACAATGGTTACCTTGTGGAAATATGCTATAAATTACGTCTGTGCCCTGAGGATAGATTTAGAGCACAATGGTTTGAGCCTACCTAGGAACTTCAATGCTATTCACTGGAGCATTCCTTTCTCCAGCAGAAATAATACTAGATGATGTTTTTAAATGAACATGCAACCTTATTAGTGGTCTCTCTCCCCTAAGTAAAAATAAATGAAACTCAATAAACAGATCTCCTGTATCTATTTTCTTTTTGTAAATTACTTCCTTGGAGTAAATATTCTAATTTCATAACTCTTCTAATATCAGCTATACTCATATGCCTGTGGATAAAGCAAACTAATTATGAAGATTCAGTGACCTTACAATCATTTCAAGGGTAGCTATGAAAACATTAACAAAGACCAATTATTCATGTATTGGTATGCTTATTCATCCTTTTATAAAAATCATTTTATTGTAAAAAATCTTACAAATTGAAAAAAAGGAAAAAAAATGTATATCACACAACTAGATCACCAAAGCTGCTCAAGCAAACACTGGCTCAGACCCAAAGTCTATACATTTCAATGAACTTCTATACAATTAGAAGGGTCATTCTGAAGCTTTATCACTTTGCTTTGGATTGCACACTTTTGTTATCAATTATATTTTGATGCACATATCCACCACAGTTTACTATTGTTCAGCAGCATGACTTGATTTCTTAAGATGACTATGAACTATTCCTGTATAAACTGTCAATAATATTTTCACCGATCAGCATAAGAAATAGAGTTAAAGGATACAGTGCCAGCCAAATAGATTGACATGTACTGGTTATGAGCCTTTGGTAAACATCTCTGAACCCAGTTTTCTTTCTAATAAAATGTGGTCACAGACTCATCTTATGAGGTCTTTTATTTGTCAATTACTATAGTGTAGCAATACATTAAGCAACATAGAGATGAATAACAAAGATAATATGCACCTAAAAGTATATTATACATCTATCTCTATTTCTAAATTTTCTGTTCTGTTGCTAGAAAAAAAAATAAAAGTTTATATTATGGGCTGGAGAGATGGCTCAGAGGTTAAGAGCACCGACTGCTCTTCCAGAGGTCCTGAGTTCAATTCCCAGCACCCACATGGTGGCTCACAACCATTTGTAATGAGATCTGGCACCCTCTTCTGTGTTTATAATAAAATAAAAATAAATAAATAAATAAATAAATAAATAAATAAATAAATAAATAAAAGAAGGTAAAGGCCTAATTAAAAAAAAGTTTATATTACTGTGTTCTAAAACAAATGAACTCACTTTTCTAGATAAACTATGTATGGAAGGCAGATTGACCCACTACAATGATCTAAGATCATAGAAGATTTTATTTATTGGTTGAATTTTGAAGTCCCCTAAGTTTGGGAAACAAAAACTGCAAAGCATGTTGCTCATTTGTTATCAAAGTTCAATTTAAAATGTTTCCAGGATTGTTTCTCATGATGAATTATTATAAATATCTTTTCTTTATCTTTCAATCAACCTCCCTGTGTGTTGAGCTACTAACTGTAATGCATTCATGCTTTAACTATAAACTTAAGTCCCCATTATTAATGGGACTGGAAAAAAAATATTGTCAAGTTATGTGTTACATTCATAACCATTGTATGAACTCTAATGATTATAAGACATTTTTGTCTTACCTTCCAAAAGAATTTGAACCATAACTCATGCCACTAGAGACTATTAAAAATATATTGGTTGTCATCAACACCGAGAGTCTGGATACAAATTGGAAACTGTGTAGAAGGATCATTTGTATGAGAATGCTGTCAACCCTGTAGGGATGATTGAGCAACCAAGGCTCCTAATTTAAATTCAATCTTCTTAACTAAGAGAAAGAAACTTTAAAATGATGTGCTAAGTGTATTTTAGAACTATTTTCCACTAAAATGGATGACTTTATTTTAATCTAGTTTCACAGGAAAACATGACATTTCTAATAATTGAAAGAATCAACTAAGACTGCATATGCTTGCTTTCTGGCAGTGGTGTACACATATCTAACCCCAGTCCTCAGGAGTCTGAAGCAAGAGGGTTACTACAAGTGTGAGGATAATCTAGGACACACAGTGGGACTCTGTATCCAAAGAAATAAAACTAAACAACCCCAAAGATAATACCCACCAATATTTTTGAAAAGTGGAAGTCTCTATAAACTGATAGTAAAAATCAGAGCAAGATTTTCTTCATAATTATATGAAAAGTTCTTTGCCTAAATGGGCTGCCTACCAGCTAAAAGCAACATATTAACATGCATGTGTACTAAAATCTGTGATTTGATTAGTAAACCGCTTTCACTGACTTAAAACAAGTGATTTTGGAGACAGGAGATATTAATCCTGCAGAAATGAAAAGGATGATCTCTTTCCCTCAGCTCTTTTGCAGTTGGTATTTCTGGTTACAGAAGCAATCATTTGAGCAGTACTCATATCGTTGAGATGTAACTTCTTGATACACAAAGATAGACCATGCTCTTACTCTTTAAAATCAACTTTAATATTCCCTATCTGTCTTAATTCACTATCTAAGTAAATTCAAATGTTAGACTGTATTTTCGGTGCTTGTTTTCATGAAGGATCAATGTTCACCATAATGAGCAGGAGTGCCTGAGTGGCCCAAGTCAACATACTGAATAGACTTGATAGTCTTATATAACCTTCAAAAGTGTCGAATGTTAACTGAGGTAAAATAAAAATCTGCACATTAAATCCATGGTCAACATTATTTTTTTTTTTTACCTTAAGTAGATATTATTTGAATTGAAATAACTCAAAAAGCTTTTTTAATGTTTTTCAAAAAGTCATGTCTATGAACCTCTTATTGAGTGGGGGACTGCATCCCAACAATACCACTGAGTAGATGACTTAAATGGCAAATGTATTTATTCTAGTTCAAGGAGACAGTGAAGATCAGGTCTTCTAAAGTGCACCCTGTCCCATTTGCAGATAGAAGCCTTCGTTTTCTTCACACGAGTTCTGTCTCGTCTTTTATAACATAGACATTAACTCCATTCCACAAGTCCTAATCTCTACAGATTATATTAACAGTTTCAACAAATGAAATCTGGGGGGTGCGTCTCAGTTAACAATCTTTTACTGACTTGCCAATTGTCTGTCAGTTAATATTTTGTTTCTAACATGAAAAGCTTCCATCTTGCTTCCTTTCAGCTTTGTTGACTACAACACCTCTTTCTCTCTCTCTCTCTCTCTCTCTCTCTCTCTCTCTCTCTCTCTCTCTCTCTCTGGGTCTGTGGGTCTGTCTTTCTTAACTTCCTTCAATCACTCCCTTTTTCCTTTCATGACTGCTTTGATAAAACAAGTTGCCATGTGAGCTGCCCAAGGAGAAACCAACACAGAAAAGAACTGGAAAAGGCCTTTGATCGCCCACAAGGAAAAAACTGAAGCCCACCAATCCAGTATCAGCTGTCAAACTGAACCTGCCTTAGCTTGGAAAGGAATCCTTTCCTGACCAAGTCTTCAAGTGAGATAAAGGTCCCAGCTGTCACCTTGATTCTGTTTTTTTTTTTTTTTTTTTTTTTTTTTTTTTTTTTTTTTTTTTTTTTTTTTTTTTCTAAAAACCAACAAACAAAAAAACACTCCTGAAGAAAATTACTTACTCTGATGAGCTATGCCCGGACTAATGGCCCATGAACTGGAAAGATATCTTCATCTCTTTGAGCTGTTAGACCAAAAAACAAGCAGCTCTCAGTTAATTCTACAAACAATTGCCAGCAGAATAAGATGGGAAAGTACCTGAACTTGTTTAAATATGTGAACCAGATACTTGACAACAATGGAGATTTAGTTGCAGAGTTCTGCAAGCTAGAAGGTCATAGAGCCCTAGGACATCTGGCATCTGATGAGGGTCAAGTTCTCCAGACAGTGAGGACTTGCTTTGTCCTAAAATGAAGGAAGAATGAGAAAGCACCTGAGCAGCTTTCTTGTGGCGCTGATTATATTCCTGAGACCGAAATCTGTTTTTGACCACTCCCAAAAGCTCTGTCTCCAAATGTGGGGGTTATGATTTCAACAAGTGTATTGGAGAATACAAAAATTCAGATTATCACTTGTGGAATAAATACGTATTGTTTGAATGTGCTACATGATAGCACTTACATAACAATAAGTAGCCAATGCTAGCATACTAACTAAAAAAAAAATGAAATGACAGAAAAATAATATGCATATTTAATCATAGTAAATGTTACTATAAGATAACTGATGAAGAGAGAGGTTTATGGAGACACAGTTTGAAACAACAGAAATGTTAAAAAATAGCTGAAAAAATTATAGCAACCTCTACACCACTGTCACTAAAAGAGAGAGCTATATATAACATTTCTATCATATTAGACAAAACACATACATGTTGAGATGTTTGCTAAGTAATCAAAGGAACACTCTAAGAAACTAAAACAGGTTAGAAAATAGCATCATATATAAAGCAAAATTAATCAATACAATGTGTGGGCGACTTTAATATACTGGGGATGTAAGAAATTAGTCTTGGTAAGCAATTGCACCATAGCTAGCATTAATAGCTACACTAAACATTCTCGTGTTGATTACAAGTGGTTTTATAAAACGCCCACACCAGGCAAGATGACCTTCTCTTAGCTAATATGAATTATTTCTTGTTCATCTGGAGCAATCAGTGTTAGTTCTAATCTACTTATCCTACCTTATAAATAATGTATTTATTCTTCTCTTCATTTATTGCATCCTAACCTTACTCTCCCCTCTCTCCATTCCCCCTAGGCCTTACCTCCCCACCTCCCCTGTCCCCTAGATCCACTCCTCTTTTGCTTCCCTTCAGAAATGAGCAGGCTTCCCAAGGATATCAACTGAACGCGGCACAACAAGTTACAATAAGACTAGGTACAAACCCTCATATCAAGGCTGGACAAGACAACCCAGTAGGAGGGGAAATGTCCCCAAAGCAGGCAAAAGAGTGAGAGACACCCCCTCAGTCCCACTGTTAGCAGCCCCACAAGAACACCAAGCTACATAACCATGACCCATGTGCAAAGGACCTCAGACGCATACAGGCTCTGTGGTTGTTTTAGTCTCCGTGAGCCCTCGCTTTTAAGATATGAAAAATAGTACCGCTTTTAATATTATCCAGTTGTGAAGTTAACTCTTAGTCTTTGACCTGAGCATTACCACTAGCTTAAATCCTGTAGCATGGTTGTCCTCACATTGTGGTTCTGAGCCACCACACAGTTTCCTACAGAATGTTGTTTCCCTCATTGTTGTGAACCAATAAACCCTGTAGTTGGACTTTCTTGTGGGTGGTCAGCTCCAAATAATGACACAGTCTTATTACTAATTATGAAAGCTTGGACTTTAGCTTAGGCTTTTTCCAACTAGCTCTTATGACTTAATTAGCCCATATTTTTCAATCTACATTCTGCCATGTGGCTCTTTAGTTTTCTTCAGCACAGCACATCGAACTTGCTCTGAGTCTGCTGGCAAAATCCAAGAACCTACATCCCTCCTCCCAGTTCCTCTCTCTGCCCAGAAGTCCTGCCTATCCTCTCCCATCTAGCTGTTGGCCATTCAGCTTTTTATTAAACCAATCAGAAGATGCTTCAGGCAAAGACACATCTTTACAGTGTACAAAAAGATTATCCTACAAAAACACCTAACTTTGCTTGATTATTATTGTATTCTAGATGGTCTTTGGATGGACAGTATCAACATAATCCTTCAAATTATAAAATTTAAAGCCAAAAATATTATGACATATTCAAGGCCATGTAACATTCAAAAGGTGGAGAGGATACAGCTAAAAATAGGAAAAATAATTAATATAAGAAACAATCAGCCGGGCGGTGGTGGCGCACGCCTTTAATCCCAGCACTCGGAAGGCAGAGGCAGACGGATCTCTGTGAGTTCGAGGCCAGCCTGGGCTACCAAGTGAGCTCCAGGAAAGGTGCAAAGCTACACAGAGAAACCCTGTCTCGAAAAACCAAAAAAAAAAAAAAAAAAAAGAAAAGAAAAGAAAGAAACAATCAGGGCATTTAACTTCCTAATGAGTGTTTATTACATCTAACATCCTCAAATAAATGAAACAAAAACACTCTCTATGACTGAGTAAATTTCAGTTTTATCAACAGTAGTTGATTTCTTGTCTAATCACGAAAACACTAGCTTTTCTAGAACATCTCAAGACATAGTTTGAAGTTCAGCATACAGTACTCTTGGATTTTTATCCATAGCTCAAAACTCTTCTTCATTCCTCCCACAAACAAATTCCAAAGGCTTAAGAACAATATAGTCACGACTGTTTATTTGCAGTAATGCGAGTCCTCTAGTACTAATTTTCTGTGTTAGTTGTTTTTGTATCATTGTAATCAAAAATAGCTGTCAGGAGCAATCTAACGGAGGGTTTACCCTGGCTCTTGGTTTCAGCGGGTCTCAGTCCCTCATGTCTGGAAAGTCTTGGTTGTTCACAGTTGTGACATCCCACCAGTGACTGACTGCCACTAGCCAAACCTCAGCCCAAATAGCACCAGGAAATGTTAGTCAATAATCCCGAGAGGGACAGAAATGGTGATGATAGAGAAGTGTCCATTTAAAACTAGTTGGAAATTTCTAACACTAGATATGGATGGGAGTAATTTAAGTGTCCATGATGAACTGAGATAGAAAGTGTGTGCTTGTGTGTTTTCTCTGTATCTGTCACACTGGGCCCCATGAGGCACAGTTGTCTAGTTAACCTAATGAAACACAGCAGATAAGATCATCCTCAAGCAAACATGAAATTTGCATTATCCTCATATTCAACTATATTAGTCACATTGGGACAAATTTATTTTCACAAAAGAAATTAAGGCAAAATTGACTCTAGTGTCTATTTGGAGTTGAGGATCATAAAATTTGAAAGTTAGTAAAGCCCCCATCTTTTGACTTATTTCATTTTGTTTCCTAGTCTGATTCATTCTGAAGAATGATTTTGGTCCTAGTTATCTCTAAGACCCTTTGGTTATAAGTCCTTCTCTGACCTAGAACCTATTGCTTTTCTTCTGAATACATTATTTCATTTTACACAGGGCTCTAGTAATCGTTTCTTTCCTTATAGTAGAGAAATCATAATGATACTAAAGATCGGTATATGTAGGAAACATCTTATACAAGATTACACACAATTGTCAAGTAGAGGAAAAAGGATATCTTGCCTTTGAATGAAATGAATGCCAACTGCTTTAAATACTATAAACAGAATATGGCCAGGTGATATAATCCACTTATCAAATATGAAGATATATCTTAGTTAATAATCCCTTGTTCACTAGGTACTAGTGTCAAGAAGGGTCAAAGCCCAACTGTAGTAGAAACAGGCTATTATTTTTTATGAACATTACTCCCCTAAATCAAATACTTTGTATATATCATACTGACTTGAAATTTCTGTTATAAAGAAAAAAGATCATAAATAAGAATTCTTTACCAGTGAGGGGCTGGAGAGATGGCTTAGGAGTTAAGAATACTTATGACTCTTGTGTAGAACCTGGGTTCAGTTCCTAGTACCTATGTGGATGTTCATAATTTCCTGTAATTCTAGCTCCAGGAATTTTAACAAACTTCACAACCTTGGCCTCCACAGGCATAGGGCATACCCATGAATTACATGCATACATGCAGACAAAATACTTATGCACATAAAAAATAAAATTTGGGGATGAGAAGATGGCTTAGTTGCTGTGGGATGGTCTATGTCAATTTGCTCTGATTGGTCAATAAATAAAACACTGATTGGCCAGTGGCCAGGCAGGAAGTATAGGCAGGACTAACAGAGAGGAGAACTGAGAGAACAGGAAGGTGGAGGGAGACACTGCCAGCCGCCACCATGACAAGCAGCATGTGAAGATGCAGGTAAGCCACGAGCCACATGGCAAGTTATATATTTATAGAAGTGAGTTAATTTAAGATATAAAAACAGCAAGCAGCCTGCCATGGCCATACAGTTTGTAAGCAATATAAGTCTCTGTGTTGACTTGGTTGAGTCTGAGCACCCGAGGGACTGGCGGGGGCAGAGACTTGTCCTGACTGTGGGCCAGGCAGGAAAACTCTAGCTACAATTAGTGGTTAAGAGCACTGGCTGATCTTCCAGAGGATTCAGGTTTGATTCCCAGCAGCAGCATGGAGGCTTACAACTATCTAACTAAAATTCCAGGACTCTTCTGGCCTCTGTAGGCCGTGGGCACATATGTGGTCATGCAAACAGGCAAAATACAGATACACATAATATAATAAAATAATAATTTCTTGATAAATAATTTCTAAAAAAATACAAAATCATTTAGTTGTGATTATTTTGAGTTTATTTATGTAATCTAGTTGTTTGGAATTTCTCTAGCTCTTAATTTTGGTTTTCTTTCCCATTTATCTTTGGGCAAGTTTGCTTAAAATTTAAAATGACACAATTTTAACTTGCAGAATGCTCCCAATCATTGCTGAATGAAGTTTCACCCAATCACTATTTGAATCCCTTCATTAGCCCTCTGCTAGTATTCAATCCACAGAACTCTGAGACAGAACTCTCTTCATTTGCTGTGGAGTGAATTGGGTGAAAAATTTGTTCAGAACTCATAAAAGTTAAGACATGACATTTTAGGGTACATTTTTCATAAGGCAACTGAGGTAACATAATGATGAAAAACATCCTAGAACACACTGAATACATTGTTGTTATAATGGGTGATGCATTGTTTTAAGGAATTATGTTAAAATTCAGTTTTAGCTCCAGAGCATTTTGTGATAAACTATAATATCCTTAAGGCTTTCTTTCTCCTGGCAGTCTCCTAATATATATATTAGGAGAATGTATGTATGTATGTATATATATATATATATATATATATACATATATATATATATAATACATTCTGACTTTGTTTATTTTAATTCTCTTCAAAATTTATACTCAGGTTCTTAGCTTTATGTTTGGAAACATGCGTGATTACCCAGCTTTATGACTACATAGTATTCTAATTTAAATCTTTATCTATTTTAAAGTTGATTGTATATCTGATCCCATCTTCTGTCTTGAAACTAAGGTGGTGATATTTTAATATCAAAGGGAGGTAAATTGTTGCTTTATCTAAATACAATTGTCAAGTACTTTGGGGAGACGTGATTTCATATTTTTAAAACAAAAAAAAAACATCTGACTCAAGATAATGCCTTCAGTTCTGCAATATGACTCAAACCAGTGTCTTCTCAGGGAAACAAATTTCTGTTGATGGTGCTTCATATCTCAGCAATCACTTTTTTTATTTCTTCAGCTCTATTCGATGCCCCATATGGCCTCTTTCACCCTGAGGTCTTTTAGATGATTTGAACAACACATCATGAGACAGGTTGTAATAAAATACCAGAGCAAAAGACACTTTCTCATGTACTTCAATATCAAAAGAAAAAAAAAGTGGGAAAAATTCAAGTTCACAGTACTAGAGATATACTGAGATTTTACAAAAGAAAAAAAAAATCTTTTCCTTGCCTCATTAATGCTGTAAAAATCCTGTGGGGGAAATAGGAACTTGATAAAGAAACATAAAGAACAAGAGCTGATTTACTTGGTGATTTAATGGAGTAGATTATGATGAATGTTAACTAGACTGCAGATTGCAAATGAGATAGTGTAATACAACCAGGATTTCATAAGTGAGGATCAAAGGAGACAGTGGAAACATCAAATAATGAATATGCACCATCTGGTCTACCCTTTTCTCCTTAGGATTAAAATTTAATGAAGAATTGAACCTACAAGACACATCCCATATAACTCTGCTTCACAAATTCCAAAACAATTAAAAACTAAGTGGGACTTTATGATTAGGCTTTCCTGTAGACTCAAAAAAGTTTTAATATTAAAAAGTGGAAAAGGGAAAAAACAATAAAATAACAGACTATATTAACTTGTTTAAATTTTTAGTTACTTTGCCTCTTTGACTTGGGTTTTGCCTAGATAAAACAAGTACAGTAGCTAAACTACATTTTTCAGCAAAATTGGCTAATGAACTAATTCTGAAGCCACCTGTGGAGAGTAGATGCATTCATTTTCACCCCCATGTTGGAGATTTTCTGAAGACTGATTGTTTTTGGTTTTAAGACATTTGTCCAGGAGATCAAAGCATTTTATAAACACCCCCCCCCCCCCGAACAAAACTTAACCTTTCAACACGCTAAAGAAACCATCCCATGGTTCAGTAGTCATGAGCTTGGAAAATGCCAAATTTAAAATAGTGTGTTTGTCTTTCTGTTCTTCCCTGCTTTTACTGGGATAAGTGGCAAAAACATCCATTACATAGAAGTCCCAAGTTCAACTCCTCTGGAATAAGTATGTTTTGTTTTTCCCTTTCCCTTTAAATTCACAATGGAATGTGAATTTAAATGTCTATATAGTTGATGGAGCTGGCTTACTGTAAAACTGGGTAATAGTCCTGGTTAAACTGCACACTACTCACCTTCTCCTTTGAGTCAGTTACAATAATAGACACTCAGACATATTCACTGTCAATCACTAAGGATATATTCTGTATCCCTTGTTCTTTACATCAAAAAATATGTTTATGGGCAGGATAACTTCTTGGAGCTATGAAGTCAAGTGTTACATGTTGAATTTGTGAAAAAAATCACTTATGTTCTCTGAATCTATTTCTTTTCTTTCTTTTGTCCTGTGTTTACAATAGAATCTCAATCTGTAGCCCAGGCTAGACACAAATTCACAAACCCCCTCCCTCAGCCTCCAGAATGCCAGGATTATAGGTGTGTACCACCATACTCAGAAAAGCCCTATCTTGTTCCTTTACCCTTAAATTTCCTCTTTCTCTCATTCCTTTTTCTTTCTTTTTTGTACTTTCTTGATTTCTTAATTTCTTCTTTTTGTGGTACTGTGCACAATCCCCAAGTTCCACACATTAGTACTCTATCCCTGAGCTACATCCCCAGTCATGCGCCTCTGTTTTTTACAGCAAATTGATTTGTTTAAAGTATTTAAAATGGTATTTGATACTAATTCAAGTTTTGAAAGTTGTAGCTACATATCAACTTCATGTGATACACTCAACGAAGTCTGCATTATTTTTGCTTTGTGATCTGTATCTGTAAGGATGCACCACCAAGAGTCCAAGGACTTTTTTTTTCTGATTAGCAATATCAATAAGCACCAGCAGTATGTAATAAGGTTATTTTTTTTCCTGTGGGATGAACATAAAATCATTAAGGATGGTAACTTGAGCAACATTTCTACATAGAATTGCTGTTGCATCTTTATCTTTAAGGTGTTAAAATTGGTCCTACACCAAGTAGAAGACAGAATGGGAGTATTAACGCTTCTTTCACTGGCTTCTTTGAAGGTTCTCTGTGTTGCTTTGGGTATTCAGCACAAGTGACAGGTTTCTCCAGCTTCTGTCATAGGTTGAGGTGGTCATGGATTCATCACCTCCCTCCTTCAGTACTGCCTCTTTACTGAAAGGAACTTCCTATCTAGATGGAAGAGGGAGCCTTTCTGTCACACCATTGGAAAAAATTTAAAATTTTTGAATCCAAATGGATGTACTATCTTTAGATATTTATGGTAAAAAGAGATTTGGATACTGTAACACACATTTGTACTTTTTTATTGCAGCAAGTTAGGCGAAAGATAGACAACATTTCCAAATCTTACATGATGAATATGGTCCTTTTGAGAAAAAAAATTCCAATTTGACACAAATCATATTTTTATGCATGTATTGTAATGTGTGAAATACTGTGAAATGCATAAATTTTAATTTCATAAATCTATACAATCAAAATTTGAATGGAGCAAACCCCAATTGATGGACCATGTTTTACTGAGACAAAAACCAACACTTCAGGGCCTGGAGAGATGACTCAGTGGTTAAGAACCCTCATTCCTGCGAACCCAGGTTTGACTCCCAGCATCCACGTAGGGGATCACAACCACCCATGACTCTAGTTCCAGGGGATTTGTCTCATTCTTCTGCCTCCTCTGCAAGTACAAGTGTTCTTAACAACTGAGTCCAGTTCTCCAGTCAAATCTTTACCTGAGCTTATATTTGTACTTTAAAAATTCTTAGACAAAAGACGGTGTCAGACATTTCTCATGTGCAGTATGCTGAAAACCAAAACCATCATAATGCTGTATGTTAGAAAGTGTGAAAACAAACATTTTAAGGACAAAAACTTGAAAAAAAAGTTATGATTTTTTTCTTAAATTCTTAAGGTAATTCAATACTATCAAAATCTACCTGCTAGTTGCAGAAATCACAGTAATTTCCTTTACAAGTTGCATAAATTCTTTTATTTAAATTAGATTTGAGGAATTTTTATGTAAAATTTAAGTTCAAATTAATTTTTTTAATTATATGGATATGATATATTTTCAGCATTAATAGCATTGCTATTCTAATAGTAAATAACAGTTGAGTTTGTTTTCCAATGTTCATAAATTATATTATCATTCATTGTTTTTTATGCTATGTCTCTATTTTTCATGTTTTTCAGTCATGGGCAACACATCTCACACAAGAAGCAAAACTGAGATTTTCAAAAGCTCCATCTTTCTGAGAGTCAAGTACTTTCATTTTTCATTTAAATCTGGCCTGAGGTCAGAATAGTCTTGAGATAAATGGCTTAGAAGTAAGATACCAAACTCTTGCAATAGGAGAATAACAGGATGAGTCCTGTTTAAGTTATAGTTAAGGCATAACACAGTCCTGGGAAGTGATTGTCTGTGGTAGAGCACTATGAGAGAAGCAGAGTGAACTAGTTAAGAAACCACTGGTTTGGGACTCAGGCAAAAATTAGGCTATTATTTGACCCTTGCAACTTAAACACTATGAGAATGTTCTTGATTGGCTGGATTTCACCTGTTTTACATGGAGGGGTTGGGATGAGTAATGGTGTAATTGTCTCTGTGCACTTAATAATGATCTCTGGAAATGAGTGCACATCCTATAAAAGAAAGATAGATGGTACATTCGGGATAATGATGGTGATGGTGGCCGGAAAACAGCCGATAGCATTCAATTTAGGACTCTTTGTGACATGGGGAATAAAAGTGAACTGCAGTTTCAGAGACGTGATTATGTTAATGTCGTTAAAAGTGTCTGCATTAATCTAATGGAGAGGTTAAAGCTAAAAGAAAAAATGTAGGCTTCCCATTGAATGGGCAATTCAAAACAAAGGGGTAAAATGAGATTTAAACATGACCGAAACCATTCAGAATGGTTACATGTAAACACGGGTGAGTGTTTTAATGGGCTCAAAAGAAAAACAGACAACATTATGAGAAAAGGCAAGCAGAAACTTCACAGTTACTGGAAGATTACATTGCCAGCCAGTGAGAGTATCTCTGGAGAGCCAAGGCTGAGAGAAATTCTTTGGACGCAGTAAGCCAGAAATCTCAGCTTCACAGAACTGGTTCTGTAGAGTGGGGTTGGCACCAAATGAAAGTTCAGAAGAGAGGCAGCAAATGTCGATCCATTTCCAAATCCCCTTCCTGTTGGCCTGACTTGTATGGTAGAAAGCAGAGGCGTGGACAGGGTGCTTTCCTGTCTGTGAGTTATAATTCATAAGCAATTAAGCTAGCATTACCATCTTGTTCTTCTCAGGGCCAGTGAAATGACTGTCCTCCAGAGGTCCCATCTGTGATTCTTTTTCACCAAATTAACTGATTCACATATGAGGAAAATGAATCCATAGCTGTTGGTTCTGATTGCTTTTGTGTGACACTAACTCGTAGACAGAGAGTGACTTTTAAGAAGAATGAGCCTAAGACCCTGTCAAAGTTTCACTTTGACACAGGAAATAATTAGATCAGAAGAGCCTTCCCCTGTGGGTTCCACATCAGAGAACGTTATATAAACAGGGAGGTTAGTACCATGGGCCAAAGAAAACTTGTGTAATTCTTAGGATTGTAATGTGGTGCTGAGCTTGCCCCTTGATATGCCTAGTGCAATTAACTTGCTTGTTTTCTTTGGGAGAATCATAAAAGCAATTATCACCAGCTCCTGTTTATTCCCACTTTTCTTCTAGCCCGTACTCTAGCTGCTCATCATACTATAGTCATTAAGACAAGATAATTTCCCAGGAATTTATCCCAGAGATTATAGGATGAACTCCCAACGGGATGGAAGAGGCACTCATTAACTATGCTGTTTAAGAATTTATCTAATTCATCAGAGAGTTTGTCAGACCAAATGTTTATTAAAGCACTCGGGAATTCATATCTGACTTAACCCCTCAAACACTTTCATCTCCTAAACTCATAACCAGCCATGTGATAGTCATTATTATTACCCTAGAAAGAAAGACAAAGGGGACAGAAGAGACTACTTTCTAAAGAGAGAGAGAAAGATATGGAATTTGGTGGGTGGGGAAGTGGGGAGGATCTCAGAGGAGATAAGGGAAGGAAAACCTTAGTCAGAGCATACTATATGAAAAAATACCTTTAAGAAAAAAGGTTTTACAGGGGACATTTTAGAAATGAATACAGAGTTGATTAACAGTTGATAGCTAATATTTTAAAACAAAAAGTTAACACACACACATAGATGATAGAAAGATAGATAGATGATAGATGGATAGATAGATGATGAATAGATAGATAGATAGATAGATAGATAGATAGATAGATAGATAGATAGATGCAGTATAGAAACCTTTGCTATAAGCATATAACCTTACTAGATATTGTCAGTAATGTAATTAGGAATCTGTTCTTTACCCTGAAATATATCAGGGGCATTTTCCTAAGTCATCAAAGAAAAACTTCTCTGTGAATTTATCCACCATATAGATTAAGTGCCACAGCTTTACTCCAGACACTGTCCTAGGCAGGAAACATTCAGGGAGACAGCAGGCAAACTTCCTGGGCATGTGAATTGTAAGCTGTGGTTTGCAGGCTCAGAAAGAGAAAAAGGAAATGCCACTAAGTAACACATCGCAGGGAGACAAAGAGAGTGTCAGATGGAGTTGAAGAGAAGGAAAAAACGTAAGTAATAGAACACATTTGTCTTGGGGGAACAGAAAGCAGGACAGTACGGAAGGGAGTCTAGCCTTTAGCCTTTAGCGTTTAGGTTGTGAGCCTAGCCTTCAACAGGCTGAGCCAAAGCCAACAGCCAAAGACAAAGTGCCTTTGTCCCAGCACTCAGGAGGCAGAAGCAGAAGAATCTCCAGGTTTGAGGCCGGCTTGGTCTACAGAGTTCCAGGTTGGCCAGGGCTACACCAAAAAAAAAAAAATCCTGTCTTGAAAACAAACAAACAAAAAGAAGCATGGATGCGGGAGATGAGGTCATTGTCCACCATCTGGTCAAGAGGAGAGTAAAGAGAAATTAGAAAATGAGTTGGGTCTTAAAAAGTCTGATGAACTCACTGGAAGTCAGGGTCTAATTTACAGTTGGAACCAGCTGTGCCACTGAGGCTTTGTGCTGTTTCCGACCCTGCCGTTGGCATTAAATTGTGAGTCAGTCAGGAGGGGTAACGCACAAGTGTGTGTTCTGAAAGCAGAGGCGGTGGCCGAGGATCTCAGGTCCGTGAATACAAAGGGGAAGGAGGGAAAAGCGAAGATATATGAGATGAAAATTGGTGAGGAGGCAGATGCCATGAAGTGTGGATCTCAGTCAGGTTGAAGAATGACTGGAACCTGAGTCTCTGCGACAGTGATTTAGAAACAGAAAAGATCGGGACATTCGACAGAATGTTGAAACATTTGATAGAACATTCAGCCTCTTGGTGTTAACAGGGGCTGCTGACTATGAAGGATTGCAACTGTCCAGTAGGAGAGTTTTGCTGAGGCCAATCAAAAGAAGGCCGGTTACAACCAGGAAGGCCTGCCTGATCTCATAGACATGTTTTCCCCCTCTAATTCCTTCTAATTTTCTTGGTTACATTTGTTTGTTTGTCTGTTTGTTTTGTCAAAAGAATGATACCTGACTTGTGTGTATCTCCCTGGGTACAGGCATGATTTTCTGAACTGCCAGGCATATACTAAGATTGCTAATTATCTGGCAGCCTTCTGGTGAAACATAAAGACATGTCATTGTCCCCGCCCCTAAAGGTCAATCTAAACAGACCTGTCAATCACCTGGGCTTGAAAATAATCCTGCAGAAAGTTGTTTGAAAAATTAAAAAATGATGGATTGCTTTGCTGGCTAATCTTGACTATCCAACTTGAGTGGATCAGGAGTCAAATGAGAAATACAACTCTGGGTGTGTAGCTAGAGTTTTCTCCAGTCCTTTCCTGGCCCACAGTCAGGACAAATATCACCAGCCAGTCCCACAGCCACTTAGATCCAACCAAATAAACACACAGAGACTTACATTGTTTACAAACTGTATGGCCACAGCAGGCTTCTTGTTATCTAGTTCTTATATCTTAAATTTAACCCATTTTTATTGGTCTATAAGTTGCCACGTGGCTTGTGGCTTACCGGTATCTTAACATCTTCTCATGGCGGTGGCTGGCAGCATCTCTCTCTGCCTCAGTCTTCCACTTCCCAGCCTTTTGTTTGTTTATTTGTTTTTTCCCCGCCTATACTTTTTGCCTGGCTACTGGCCAATCGGCATTTTATTTATACAGAGCGATATCCACAGCACTGGGTGGGTCTTTAAGTCTGTTTCCAAGAGGGATTAACCAGGGGAGAAGAACCCCTCCTAGAGTTGGTGGCCCCTTCTGGTGAAGGTCCAAAGAAGCGCAAGGAGAGAGTAGCACTGTTTGCTTGCCTGCCCTGGCTTCTTGCTGGGGGGTGTGTCTGTTCTATTACTACTGTGACTACAGCTATTATCTATTGGCATTAGATCTCAACTCTTCCAGGTTCAAACAAGCACTGAAGACCAGCATCTCTCAAACATCTTCTAGGACACAGCATCAGATTCAAACAGCAGACACATCGGGAATAGCAGCCTCTCTCTCCGGCAAGCAATACCCTTGTTATGCTGCCCAGCCCCTTCCTTGTACGCCCATCTCATAAATCCAGTTTTAGGATATATATTCATTCTATTGTTTCAATTCCTCCAGGAACTCCCAACTAACACAGTAGTCTGCCTAAAACATGTAGGTCAATACATATCTCTGGACCTTGTCCACTCTTACGTTGTAAGAATGTTTTCCTTCTCACGGCCTCCTTTAGTTACTGACCACTCTCACTGCTGAGAGTGCCCCATGTAATTATATAATGAATTCTACTTGCCATCTACACTGTGCACCGTGTTTCACAGGATTCTTTGACAGAGAATGTACAAACCTAGTAAGGGGAGACCAGAGAGAGACCCCAATATCGGTTTGACAAACTATGCAACATCTATAAAGAAAGTGAGACCCGAAGAGATTAACTACTAATCATCAAAATGAAGCTATTTTTTTTGTCTTGGTTTCATAACGATATGACCTGAACAGAATATAATGGTGAAGAATATCACCCAAGTGTCACTGTTCCTTGACTGGGGGACAAAAGAGCACTGGAGTAATGGACTTAATATTCTACACTGAAATTTAGCAAATATATTCTTTATAAAGTGTGAGGTTGTGGTCACAGTTTTCATGATTAGTACCTATAAGATATAATTTAAAAATTACTTTGTCAGGGTGAAAGGAAACCCCAAAAGGCAGTCCAAATATTCAGAAATAAGCTCCGCCTGGATTCTAGGAGGATTTCTGGCCAGACCATTAGATAAAAGTCGGCATTCCTCAGGAACTTGTGAAACTGCTTCCCATCTACCAAAAAGAGTCAGTTCCCTTACCTCTCTCAGAAGGGACATAGGCCTATCAGCACATCAAAAGTGCATGCTGGCCTCGGGCCTGCTCAGCATTGCAAGCACCTGTTCTACATTTCAGGGTCCATGCTGACATCCTAGCCTTTGTCCTGCCCCCCTCTACCCTAAACTCCCCCCAGCTCATAGGCTTCCCAAACCCCAGCTGCTCATCCTTCCTACAGTTCAGCCCTTCTCACTCTTCTCGGGCTCCTGCTACTCTCAATATTTTTCTCTATTCTCTATGCTCTGCTGTCCTCTCCTTTCTCTCTGATAGCCCTGGCCATGTCCAGTCTTCTGGTCATGTTCATTCTGCTGGCTAAGTTCAGTCTGTTGTTTTCTCTCTCTGCTCTGGACTCATCCAGATGCCTGTGATTCTCTCTCTCTCTCTCTCTCTCTCTCTCTCTCTCTCTCTCTCTCTCTCTCTCTCTCTCTCTCATATTGTTAATCCCATACATGCAAGGAAAAAGACCACCAACCCAAATCATCATAGCTAAATTAATTAAAGTAAACATTTAAACAAGCTTTTTCTTTTCTTTTTTGAAATTGGTGTACATGGGCTGTCTCTCCCTAAAAGCAAAGTTCAAGAAATCAGCATTGGACATGAGTGAGAGAAGGGGCTTCCAAATGGGGGATTTGGTAGACAAATAAGCACATAAGTATAACAAGTTGCTCATAACAATTCTTGTGAAACAAAGAAATGGTTGTAAAGTGGTCGTAATAAGGTAGTAACAAGGTGATCATAACAACAGGTGGTTATAATCACCTTCCCAAACAAAGGCATGGCTGCCATTTCCTGGAAAAGGCAGTACAGAGTCGTTTGCAGTTAAGGTTACAGTTGGGCATAGCCCAATCCTTGAGAAACAACTTTAATCATAAACAAGAATAAACCTAGTTTGCCTTTACTATAAGATGGCTTCCAAGCCTAAGAGGGAGGTAGGCTGGTTTATCAATATCTACAATAAAAACCTCCCCTTTAACCATGCCTCGGAGCAGCCATGTCAACATGGTTTCTTTACTGCAACCACTTTGCACACACATTTGTCTATGAACCTCTGGCTATTCTGCGATATAGAACATTCATAATTAAACTGACCATAACAGAAGCCACTCTTACCAAAGAGTCATTTGATGGACATACAAGCATCGACATGCTAGAAAATTAACGTCTTTAATTGCAAGCTTGGAATGGCCAGCTCATCTTCTATCCAGAATTTCTCTGACTATAGCCTTCAGAGAATCTGAGACAAGAGGAAACAGATGTGCCTACCCAGAGAGATGAGAACAGAGCCACAGACCGCTAGGACAATATTTTCTTCAGTTTTTACAGGGGAAATGATGGAGAGAAGAGTGAACAGAAGTTCCACACATCTCGACCCATGGAGGAGGGAGCAAAAGAGGCACTTCCTGTTCTCATGCACTGGCTTTAGAAGCTGGGAAACACCGTTTCTAAAACACCAGGAGCTCCAGGACACAGTGACTGCTCAGAGATTGCTCACCAAAGACCTGAGCACAGAGCCCCTCCCTGTCCTGATGTGAGGACCTCTGGGTGCAGTAGGAATTCCATTAAGATACAGAAATAAGATCAGACCAGTGGCTCTTTGCAGTGAACACTTCCAAGTAAAGACAATAAGGACAAGGGGGTTGACTGTGTGACTCACTGCGTCACACTGCAAATTCCATGAGGTGTTTTTAATTTTTTTCCTTTTTTCCTTTTTTTCTCTTAAATTTTATTTTATTGGGGGGGGTAGGGTAAGGTTGCAAGGGCAGAAAGTGGATGCAAAGGGATGGGGAAATGAATGGGATCAAGATACATGATGTGAAAGACACATTGAATAAATAAAAAGAAAGTTAAAAAACAAAAGAAAGAAAAGAAAAAAAACACAAGGTATATTCAGACATCTAGAGTTAATCAGACCTAGCCACAGCTTGGATCTCAAAGCAGAAACATCCCTGTCAGAGTCCATCACCCACAGCAGCGCAGGAGCACAATTCTGGGAATGTTTTGTTGTCTGAGGCCTTAATCAGAATTTTTTTTCCATCTTCCTTTTTTTATGAATAAATATTTTTGTTAAATCTTTGAGAAAATAACCACAAAAGAATCCCATATTTAGTAAGCAGGTGACAATTTATTTGCTTATGCATTCAAGTTGCTCTTCTAATACATCAGCAGAGACTCTGGTGGAGAGCAAAATTTTTCACTTGGTAGCAAATATGAAAATCATTTCCAGGTTCTTCTGAGTCATTATTCTGAATCAGTTTCTGAACTGCTCCCTCCACGAAGTCATTCATTCGTCACCCTTCTGGCCTGTGTGTTTCCCTAGCTAAAGAAAGGAATCTGACCATATTACTAAGGAATAATGATGTGTCAAAAGTTTTTCATTAAAACAAAACCATTTGTTATCTTTATAAATGTGATCAGCCATCACATTTTCATTGTAATGTGATTTTGGAGGAAATCATTTTTTACCTTCATGATATTTACTATAATCTTTTCATATAAGGGATATTTCCCAGCGTTTATTGTTTTAAGATTGCGTTTCACTGTTACTCGTTGTAAATGAATATTCACCCAAGGAATGTAAGAAAAATCCCTCTATCATATTGTCACTGCTGGGTCCCAAACTCCAAAGGCAGTGCATATGACAGAAGGCTTGCTGGGGAGCAGATCAAAACTCACTGCCATCGTTCCTTGGGAACTTGTGAAGAGAGTTTCTGTCTGCCAGGGAGAGCCCCTTCCCCGATGACACTTATCAAGGCCCATGCTAACTTCCAGACTCCTCTGGTACTTGTTGACCTGTACCTATGGGGTACACCTAAGCCACTGGGCAATTCTGAGTGGCAAAACCCCTCCCCTGCAGCCCTAAACTTCCCAGCTGTTCGTACTCATAGGACTCCCTCCTCACCCCCTCCAGCTGTTTTTGTCTCTACAACACAGGAGCTTTTTTCCTGCTCCCACTCTTTTCTCTGTTGTTCTCTCTACTCTCAAGAGAGATAGCCCTGGCGCTTGCCAATCTGCCCCTCTCCGCTCTTTCCCAGGGAGTTAGCTATGGCTGCTTTGGACTTCCCAAAGGCCTCTGGCTAGCCTTTCTCTCATATCTACAATAAAAATCTTCTTCCTGCCCATGGTCAGCTAGGTGGCTGTTCTTTATGTAATCTGCTACTTGTTATGAATAGAATAATTTATATTTCCCTGTGAAACCTCCTGTGAGGTAGGCGCTAGTATCAGATACTTTCAAATGGAAAGCAAGCTTTTGAAATTTGAATGCTTTATTTCCCTAACTTTCCATGGCTAGTGCATATCAGAGACATGATTTTTAACCTATAACTCCCATAACTTGAGAAGAAAATTAAATCTAATGTGGAAGCCAGCGAAGAAGTGAAAAAAAAAAAAAAAACACTAGACTGGAGATAAATTCAGAAAATGGCTTTTTATAAAAGGAGGTAACTGAAGACAGGGATGAGGTTATACATCTAAACTTAAGTTGATATATTTGCTAGCTAAGAGCTACTATTCTAGGACTAATACAATGCCATTCATGAACACCATTAATACAGTGTTAGTTTAACACATGCAGACAATGGGCTACTTCCTTTGAAGCTGTTGGCCAGTGAGGCACCATTTACATCCAATTATCACAGCCTACTGTCAATCTCTTAGTTACCCTCCAGAACTTGACATGAAGACACCATATACATGAATCACAGAACATGGAGAAATCAAACTGATACTTGCCTGGAAGCATCATCCCTACTGGCTAGCTTCCATAGTGCTAGATGATATTATGGATTGTAGCTAGAGTTTTCCTGCCTTGCCCACAGTCAGGACAAATCTTTGTCACCTGCCAGTCCCATAGCCGCTCAGACCCAACCAAATAAACACAGAGACTTATATTGCTTACAAACTGTATGGCCATGGCAGGCTTCTTGCTAACAGTTCGTATATCTTAAATTAATCCATTTCCATAAATCTATACCTGCTACTCGGCTTGTGGCTTACCGGCATTTTCACATCTTCCTTGTCCTGGCGGGCAGCTGGCAGTGACTCCTGCCTTCCTGTTCTTTTATTTCTCCTCTCTGTTAGTCCCGCCTATACTTCCTGCCTAGCCACAGCCAATCAGATTTTATTTATTGACCAATCAGAGCAACACATTTGCCATACAGACCATCCCCCAGCACAGCCAAGTGCAGACCATCTCAGACACCTGCACTCAGGCCCATGGTCATAATCATCCTCTATGCGGACCTGCTGGATAAAGCCAGGAGGAACCCAAGAATGGGGTCCCACAGGACATACAGAACATCCCACAGCAATGCATGCTACTGGATGAGAATAGCATTTATCAGTCATGTCCAGTTATAAATCATTTAAGCTATAGATATGGCTGGCCTGGTAAGAAACTCCTACTGGTGCAATAATGGCACAAACATCATCAAATTAAACTTTAAACATCATCTGATTAGTTTTAAGTCCTGCTACACAAGATGAAACATAGTCCTGGCACCATTGTCAGGCTGAGAACCTATGGCTAGATGTGTCATTATAGCCCCTAGCGGAGAACCTGCAGACAAAGAGATAGTTTACTCTGAGAATGCAGCTATTAGTACACTGATCACTCTCCAGTAGAAGCCACACATGCAAGAGCATGTGGACAGCACAAATAAGTCTAGGTTTTATAAAGACACAAATGTGGGTGGGTAGGAAACAGAGGTTGAATAGGAAGAGAGGTTGGACCTGGGAAAAGTTGGGAAAGGGGGTGAATATGGCCAAAACATGTTGTATCAAATTCCCAGAGAATCAGTAAAAATTTTAAAGTGTGGTAGTCCTTTAAGAATGCTATTCTAGATATAATCATATATAATCATACAATGAACCTCCATACTGTTGATGGAAAATGATGATATATGCACATCTTTTCATTTTAAATTACAAGAATTTTCCCATAGGAGAGGCAGCCGCTTATATATGATACCAAAATCCTGTAACTTAATGACTATATTAACAGTTTATACTACCCTTTAAATAGTTTGGCTTGGATTTTCTTAAAAAGGTTAGAATGAGTGATAATTCTAAAATTTCCATCCCTTTGACTAGTGAACTGATCTTTAACTTCTTAAAATTAGTTCTCTTTTATTAAATCATAGTTTATTATAAAGAATTTGCAAATAAAAAAAACAGCTTACACTGAAATTAACCACACCCAGAGTCGATACATATTAATGAATTTGTATACAGTCAACCATTCTGAAAGTTCTTTACATAAAAGATTGTCCCTTAGCGTGCAGGATGTGTAGATACATAGTAAAATGAGACTGCTCATTCAATTCATAGAAAATCTATATTAATTGAATTGAGAGGCTGCAATTACTGAATGCAATTGACCTAGGATGTAAGTGTTCTCAAGAAAGCATTAATTCACTGGTAAGGAGTTCCATTTGATAAAAATGCAGTTAGTAGTGACTGGAGGAAATGTGACTCCTCCAGGAAGTCATTATGCAAGACTGCTTTCCCAGTGGACTGGGAAGTATTATAATCTAGGTAGAAGCAGGATGTCCTTCATTAAGCCTCTCTCATCTCTTTCTGGTTATTGCTTGTGTTATATCATCCAGTGTGTGTCCAGTATGGACACTTCTAAGATGGATACCACTAGTGTGGGACAGAAACTCTTTCTACCTCTGGTTTCCATGATGCCTTTGGACTCATTGTTTTCTTGATTCTAAATGGAGTGGGAGATTTAATTAGTATAATTTAGTGTAGACATATGAGAAATTTTCTGAGACTCCTGTATCCAGGCATTCATCCATCCATCCATTTGTCTATTCATTCATTCATTCAGAATGTGTTACTTCTTTCAGTGACCAAAACTCAACATTTATCAGGTAATTACTGTCACAAGATAATTAACATATTTCCTGGTTCTAATGATCTACCTCTCTACTGAGTTAACAAAGTTAGTTGAGGTTAAAATTAGAGTGCAAAAGTAGAAACAGGTAAAACCCAACAGAAAGCTGGAGACAGCTTTTGTCATGTGAGTTAGGAAAAAGTTATGACTTGAAAGCATGAGTGATGTCATTTGGCAAGGGCTTTAGAAAGACCCTATGAAAGGAGGGAAGAAAATACAATAGGTTGTTTTTATTTTTCAATTCTTTATTCCTCCTTTTTTAAAATTTTATCCATTGTATTGGTACATTTTGTTCTTTGACATTTCATGCATGTATATACTGCATTCCAGTTACTCTCCCTTCCTGTTCTCCCATTTTCCTCCTACCTCTGCCAGCCCCTCCTCCCCCTTCTCTTCCTCATGTCCATTACATTTTGTTCTGTGTTCCACACAGTTTAACTACCGCCGTCTGTGGGGCTCTGAGTTAAAAACCATTCATTAGAGCCTGTGTTCACAAGTGGACACAGAACTGGCACCATGCCTCTTCCCCTCCTAGGATCCGGTGGTTGCCAATTGTTCAGTAGTAAGTGGTAGTGCCCTTTGAATTCATTCCTCATCTGTAGTGGACCTCTAGGAGGGATTAACATGTGAGTCCAGAGCCAGGAGGGAGAGCTACAATGAATTCATGGCGATTATAGCCACGTTTTGGTGAGAAAATAGTATCACACACCTTATCTCCCAGCTCTTACATTCTTTCTGCTCCATCTTTCACAATATTACTTGACCCTTCAGGGGGTTATATAAATGTCTTGTTTATGAATGGTCCCTCAATCATACTTTATTCTCAGCATCTTGTAGAGATGTAGGCAATTCACTTTCAAAGAAAGGGTTCCATGATTAAAGTTGATAGTAGCCTTTGTTGATGGGTACAAGCAGTTATCATAGCTATATGACGATATCTTATAAACAGCAGAATTAGGTTCTCCTCTAGGGCCTAAGCCCTATTCAGTCATGGTGTTTCGGCCAGGTTTACAGTACCAGGCATGGTTTCTCTTTTGCAGAGTGTGCCTCAAATGTCACTTCAGTTGTAGCACTACTTCAATAAAGGGCAGATGTTATCTGTAAGAACATCTGGAAGGTTGGTATTGTAGCTCATAGAGTTCACAACTGGGTAAGATCACCGCTGCCTTACCGGCCCAGCAGTCTGCACAGTAACATCCTAATTCTGAAGGCTAGCCAGCAGGGTTGGGGGTGGGACTTCCTATTCAGTTCTAGCTTCTCTATATCCTGCACCCAAGGGGTGTGGCCTCTTCAGAAATAGGTGAATAGGAAACTGGTGGGTAACTAATAGGAATGGTAAAAGTCTGTATTGTGTGGAGGCCTGTGGGGCTTCTCTCCCCAATAACTCCTTTAGAGGAATCCCACACCTGACACTGGAATGTTTTGTTTAGTGACTCCTTCCTTCTATCTTTTAATCAATTATATTGTTATATCTAATTTATTACCTTTGGTTTATCTAACTATGTTTTATTCTGTACCTCTCTCAAGTGCTCACTCTAACAACAAAAAATTTCAATCCATGTGAGACTGTTTAAAGATGCTTTACTATTTATAGACAAAGAGAAGTTATGCTAACCTTGAAGGTTTATTTACCTCTTATCATCACTAGTCAACTGACCAGGATTTCAAGGTATCTGTGTAAACTGATGGGATAATCGTTCTGTGGTATGGGAAGGTGTTATTGTAGATATGGAGAGAGAGGACAGACAAAGGCATCTGGAAGAATCCAGAGCAGAGAGAGAAAGAAGATTGGACATGGTCAGCAGACTGGACGTGGTTGGGGCTATCTATGAGAGATGGGAGACTAGCAGCAGATTGAGAACAGTGAGAGCACAGTGAGACTAGCATGAAGCAGAGCAAGAGCCAAAAGCATCCTGAAAAGCCAGGTTATCAGAAGGATGAGTAGCTGGGAAAGGGAAAGGCCAGGAGACTTGCATAGGGGCTTTGCAATGTATGACAAGCACTTGTGAGTAGTGACTGAGGGAACTGAAGAGTAGCACGGACCTTGTGGTACTTTGAACGTAATTGGCCCCTATAGGTTCATAGGGAGTGGCACTATTAGGAGGCGTGGTCTTGTTGGAGTAGGTGTGGCCTTGTTGGAGGGAGTGTGTCTCAGTTCACTTCCTGCTGTCTGCAATCAAGATGTAGAACTCTCAGGTCCTCTCCAGGACATGCGCCTGCCTGTATGCCACCATGCTTTCCCACATGCTGCTAATGGACTAAACCTCTAAATTGTAAGCCAGTCACAATGAAATGTTTTCCTTTATAAGAGTTGGCATGTTGGGGTAGCCTACTCCAACAAGGCTGCACCTCCTTAACCCTCCCAAGTAGTGCCACTCCCTGATGACTAAGCATTCAAATATATGAGCCTATGGGGAACATTCTTATTCAAAGTATCAGAGTCTGTAAATCTGCACCGAAATCCTCATTGTAGAAAAAGCAGCTCACAAGTCTCTGTATACAGCTGGAGTAGATGCACATCATTGACCCATAGCAAAACAATATCTGAAAAGTTATCAGCATGATAGTAACATGTCTAGACATACACAGATTAGTCATAGGTGTTTTTGGCACAATGAGAAGCACTTTTAAGTGTATATTTAGAAAACAACCAAAAGAAACTTAAAATTTTTGAGCCTGTGAGTATGATAACAGTCTTTCTCAGCAGGAGACCTAGTAGCTCCAGAAAAAGCAATACCTGGTTTTTGCAGATGAAATGAACAGACAGGGAAGTTGCATCCTTAGGTGGGAAGGGCTGACTAAAGTTGGCTTGGCTTGACACTGCTGCTGCTGAACTGTCTGGAAAAGCCAGGGCTTGCTGTCAATGACATCACAGAGATCTGAGAAGAAAATATGAATGGCCTCTGTGTCAATGAAAATGACAGACTTACCTGGTACCAGGACAGCCATCCTGGGATCCTCCACAGTGATCTTAATGGCTTTGTTGGAGGCAGAGGTCATCAGTCCTTGGCTGTCACACAGAACAGCATTAGGTCTTTGGCTGTCATACAAGTCAGCATCAGCCCTTGGTCACCAAACACAGAGGGTCTGAGAGATTTTCTATGGAGGAAGAACTTGGGAAAGCTGACATCCCTTGCCCAGAAAAAGTGGAGCAGTCACCCATCAGTGTCCATAGTTTGGGCAGGACCCTGGTGGCAGGTGAGCCATGGGGTGGTGCTTTGACTAGTGGTCTGTGTCATCACACTTGAGGTGAGCTCTAGGTGGAGTGCATTGCTGCTCATCTTCTATGTAGATAGCCTCGGCTACTGCTACCAGAAGTTGGTTTTTTGTTTGTTTGTTTGTTTTTGTCTGTCAGGGGAAGCCTTTATATTAAACACAGTAAACACAATATTCAACTGATCTCTCTGAAAGGTTTGAGGGTCATCATCTAATCTATTATTAAGTAATTACCTGATTTCAAACAAACTTTATTTTTAGTTTTTTAAAAATTTTAATAAAATTTTTATTTTATTTTTATTTGCTTCAGGCTTAACATTGACAACATATAGAGAAGGCTAAAGCTTGTCCCTGTAAACGAGTTATATATTTGGACTTAGCATGGCTACAAGCATTGTTCTGACACATTAAATAATATTATTTGTAAGTTGACTAGCCATTAACTTGCATGTCTTAATTATCTTTAGCAGTTTACAGTTAGTAGATTTTATAAGATTTAGGGTCTTACAGTTTTAGCCCTGTAAATTTGAATTGAAAATTTAATTGAAGATCCTTGAGCTTTAAAATAGAACTTTAAACCATAAATGCAGTCCAGAGAGAGATGGGAAACCTTATTTTTCAGATCTTTTCACAATCTACCTTTACAGATTATTGGAGGTTTTTATACGTATGTAACAGTTTATCCCAATAGTTAAAGCTTAACAAAGTTAGCAAAGACACAAAGACTAGACATACATCTTCAAATTCATTTTTGCTAGACTTTCACAGCCATGGGAGTTTATAAATCTTGATCATCAAACACATGCTATTCCTTGTCTAAAAGTTCTTAGAAGCCTGATGTTGAACACAGCAAAGACAAAGGTGGTTAGCTTGTCACTAAGTCAGCTTGTATTAGCCTGAATAGACCTTTATAATTTTAGGAGTCTATAAACCTATAATGTTATAATCAAACATTTGTTGTTAGTAAGTTCTATTTTCCATAAAGAAGAATTGAATCCAAGTTACATATAAAGTATGCTGTATTAGATCTATTTTTCTAAATAAGAGTTGAATCCAACTTACATACAAGCATGCTCTAGCAAATTAAGATTGCCTATTTATAGCTTCTTTTAAAATAACAACCCTTTTGTTACAAGTTTTAAAGCAACTTTTGTTACAGATTTTGCAGAATTTTTAAATCACACCCAATAAACACATACAAGTAATTATGGGTAAAAACTGAAGGGAGCGATTCTCAGTCAGAAAGACTAGCAGTATGCCTTATACTCTGGGTGTCATTCCAACTCGATGGCTGGACCACACAGCAAAGGAGCAGGTACAATTTAGGCTAACAAGTTTTAGTTCATCAATTCCACGTAAAGATTAATAATTGTTTTCTGGGGCCAGTGAAGGATGAACCGGTAGGTAAAGGAGCTTGATGTCAGACCTGCTGATTGATCTCACCTCCATCCCCACCCAGTACCCTCATGGTGGAAAGAGAGAACCAATTGCTGCAGATTGTCCTTACACACACACACACACACACACACACACACACACACACACACACATACACTGGTATATGTGTGTTCATGCACATTCATGCAAACATGTAGGCACACACAGAGTAAATGAATAAATTTGGTCAATTTTTAAGTGAATTATTTTATATAGTACTAAAATCAGAAACTCGTGGTCCTTTCCCTTTTTAAAGATTTGTTTTAGTGTGTGTGTGTGTGTGTGTGTGTGTGTGTGTGTGTGTGTGTGTGTGAAGGTGTGCATGGGCCCGTGGAAGTCAAAAGAAGGTGTGGGATCCCTGGAGCTCAGTGAACTTCAGCTGTAGTCCCTAATCTTTGGCACCTGTAGTACTCGCCATTCCCGACAGCATTAACACGTTTATTCAGCTACATCTGACTTGCATTTTATTTCCAAGCTCTAATTATATCTACTTCCTATGTCTAAACACAGGCTCATGTACTCCAAAGCTGATTCTCTGTAGATAACCATTATTCTGTGCTAGCCTCCTCTCTGTTTAACTTTGCATGTATATATACAAACCTCTACCTCTTCAGTAATTTATTCAATGTAAATCATTTGTTCTTTAGGTTATGCATAGTGAGAAATTTGGAGATAAAATAATAATTAGGTGATAATATTGTTTTAGTCTCTTTCTTTTATCTTTGCAGTAGAAATCATCCTTGATTCTGTGTTTAAATCTGTCTTGTTTTGGAATAGACATGATAGGCAATTTTCTATATAATAAAATATATAACCCATTCTGACAAGTGTCATAAATTTTCCAGTAGCGTCTGGCACTCCCCAATCCACATCCATAACCACTCTGCCACTTCAGTCTTAGCAAATTGAGACTCCATTTTTAAATAAGTATTTTCAAATAAAGACAAATGAGAAGCAAACAAGTTAATGAGAGGAAAGCCTATCATGAAAGCACATTATGCTCTGATGTTTCCCCGGGTGTCTAGGGAAAGAGGCCTCTCTGACCTCTAAAGCCATTTCCAGTGAATAACACAATGTTATGGTTACAGAGTAGATAATGTATCCAGTGGGCGCCTGTACCACTAACTGCCATTTGTTAAGGACCAGTCACACTCATTAAATTACATTTAAATTATAACATCACTAAGAAGTCTTTTGTTCGCATCATTTGCCACAAAGTAGAAGGGGGAAACAAAAGAATAAAAGTCTCATGCGTTGGCTTTCCTTGGCCCCTAATGGAATACAATGACCATGTTTTGAAACCAAAGCATCTTAATTGAGTATCAAATTTCAGTTTCAGGGTAATAGTGCCATCACTTCAAATGAAGATGGATACAGTATAGAAGCGGTGTTTGTTCATGTTGACTCACTAATGATTTCTACTGAATAGATGAAAATGTTCCTTGCCAAAGGTTATTAGTGAAGTCTACATCAAAGGAAAAACAACTGTATGTTTTCTTTGGAAAAATATTGGATGACAAGTATGAGAAATTTCATGCTAACTACTAATATTTCTCCTTTCATTTCACTGGTGTCTGTGAGATTCAGCCTAGCCTTTACCTAGCAAATCATAATCTTTGAGATCCAATAGCCTCAGATTACATTAGCCAAACTTCCTGTTTGTGTAAATAATAGCTGACAATCTAAAGCAAATATTTTCCCTAGGATTAAAAAAAAAAAAAACTTCAATAAAATTGTGTGTGTGTTCAGAATTAAACATTGGACATTATGTTAAAGGAAATAAATCAGATACAGAAAAACAAATTATTTCTTTTCTCTTAGACATGGCAATTTAAGCTAACCCGAAGACAGAATAGCATCTATTAGAGTGTCTATTAGAAGTGCGTATGCATGTGTGTGTGTTCATGTTCATGAGTGTGTGCACAAGCACGTACGTGTGTGCATGTGTGCGTGTGTGTGTGTGTGTGTGTGTGTGTGTGTGTGTGTGTGCATGTACGTGGGAGAAGGGGGTGAATTTGAGCAGTCCCATTATATGTTCATTCTGTTGTATGTTTGGAAATATCACAGTGAACCACATTAATGCTTAATTTATATATGTCTAGTAGACAGATCAGAAAAACTCTACAATAACAAATAAGTCAATGAAGATTAATCTAGATAAAGTTTACTAAAGTGTGTATAATTCTGATGCATGACGTTGTGCCAGACAATTGTCCTTGCCTTTTACATACATATATGTCTGTGTGTGTCAATTAAAATGTATCAATAAAGAATTGAATTACCTACCAGTTATGTAACTAATAATGATGAAAAGGGTTTAGTTTTTCTTCATAGCAAAGATCTGGTTAGTATAAATGTGCATTTCTGGATGTCTTAAAATATTTGTAATACTTGATTAGTTGCTGCTTCCCAGAGAACATCTTACTTCAGGTCTCCGGGCATCCCATTCATCACTGATCTCAACACCTTGAAGAGAGAATCTCTCTCTTAGAGTAGGGACTTCTATCATTCATCAACAAAGCAAATGTCTGCAGTAGCTTGCATCACTTAAGGGACAGGTATCACGCTATTGAACGGTTAGATGTTTTGAGTATGCTACATATGCTGGTGTTTAATGTCCATTTTGAACTGAAAGAGAAGATGTGAAATTTTAGATGTAATGGTAATAGTGTTCGTAAGTGGTTGAATAAGGCACATTTTGGAAAGGAAACTCACTTTGTGTCCATTCAAAAACAACATATAATGGGCCTGGAGAGACAGCACAACTGTTAAGAGAACACTGCTCTTGCAGAGGTCCCAGGTTCAGTTCCCAGCATTCACCTCAGGTGGCTCACAATTACTTTTAGCTCCAGCTTTTGGGGATCTGACACCCTCTTGTGGCCTTCACAGGCACATGCACTCACACGTTCATACGTACAAATGGGTACACATGAATATACACATATATTTTTTTAAATCTTCAGAAAGAGTAGTCCAGAACATGAGATGATCTTTTTATTTATCTCTCTATTTTACTGGACAATATGTCAAATATTTCAGGAGAGGATAGCATACAGAATATAAACATGATAGCTCACTACTGTGTGTCTGGCAAAGTCACTAGTATCGAAAGTTTTATCTTTTAAAAGTGATTTTATTTTTATGTGCATGAATATTTTGCCTAAATGTATTCTGTATACACGTGCATGCCTGATACTCTAGGGACCAGGAGAGGGTGCCAGATCCTCTGGAACTGGAGTTGCAGGTGGTTGTGAGCGGCCATATGGGTGGTGGAAATTGAACCTAGATCCTCTAGAAGAGGACCCAGTGTTTAATCACAAAGCCATTTCTCCAGCCCCAAAGATTTTATATTAAAGCCCTTTTTTTGCACCAATGAGAATTAGTTTTAAAAAACTGGTTCAAGAGGATCGACTCTATTCAGAGAGTATCATGCTAACACATTCACTGTCCAGAGAGCAGTAAGGAGCCATGTTTCTTGTAGCAGATGAGGTGTTGACGTCCTCTAACATGCTGTATTGTTGAAACTGGCAGGATGTTCACCTGTGGCGTGATACAGAAGTGACATGACAATGACACTGGCCTTTGCAATTAGATTCTCTGACATTTGAGAGATACTGAGGATGATAATACAGTTAATGACTGTGGAGTCACCTGGTTGCTGTTAGGTGCAATTTGTCCATAGGGAAAAAAAAATGACTGACTCACACTTAGTTTCCAAATTAAGACACAGGAAGCAAAAACAGAAAATCCTTCTCCTGGAGGATTTAAACAGATATTGTTCTCCTTCAGCAGGTGGGACAGTTGCTTGGAAACTAATCTTAAGAATGCAAAAACTTGAGAGAAAGACAAGCTTTTAGACTCAGTGCACCTCCTATATAATGCTTGTCCTCAGCAGGGCAAGATTAAGATTTGGGTATTTGGGCTGTAAAGTTTCTACGTGTTATGTGTTACTCTGCTTGGAGTGGGATGTCGTGATGGTAAATACTGTCAACTTAACAGGATCTAGAGAACAAGAAGACAAGCCTCCAGATGTGCCTGCAGCTACTTGGGAGTCTTAGACAGAAGAATTGCTTAAGCCTAGGAGTTAAAGCTTAGCCTGGGCTTCACAGCAAGAGAGTATCAGAAAGAAAAGTTGTGGAAATCTACATATCTATGATAAATGATGAGTATTTTTTTAACCAGTTTGGAGAAATGGCACAAACATCAGAACCAGACCTGTTATGGCAGAAATGTAGGCTTGTCAGACTGGGAAGTTAAAATAACAATGATTAACAAGTTAAATACCATAATGAGAAAATTGGAAAAGGTGTGAAAACAGGCTGGTTATGTAAGTGGAGAGAGCAATTCTCTAAGAAGAAGTGTAAGGGGAAACTAGAGATGGAGAATCCTCCAGCACAAAAATAGCAAATGCCTTTTTTGTAGGTCATCAGTAAACTTGAGAATGCCAAGGAAAAGATCTGAGAATGTGAGCATGCCAGTAGAAAATGCTAACACTAAAATACAGAAAGAAAAAATAATAGAAATGACTGGGAAGAATATCAAAGGGCCACGGGAAAACTATATATAATACAATGTAGGTTTAACTGGAAAACCAGAATGAGAAGAGATAAAGAATGATTTGAAATAATATTTCTATAAGATGTTCAGTATTCCATGATAAATATCAAACCACAGATAGTTGAAAATATCACAATAAGTATGTGGGAAATCCTGCTTCAGTTCAACTTCAGTAATTCTAACACATTTCAACTCAACTCAGTTACTCAACTGCAGTAACTTCTGCTGTTTATAAATTCAGACTTGGGACACATATGCTTGGCAACTGCTGGATTACTCACATTTTACTGTGAAAAAAAAAAAGCTATGCAGTAAGAAGAGAAAGAGGAAGACATTGAAAATATCACATCCTTCCAGCTAAGACAGTAAATAAAATGCCCATACATAATTAGGAGTAATAGAAATTACTGCATATTCCAATCTAAAAGAATACTGAAACAGCAGATCCATCATGCCCAGATTTAAGTCATAGCTTCTGAAAAAGATAAATTCCAGTCTGGGGAGATGGCTCAGTCAGTAACTGCTTACATGCCAGCATAAGCACCAGAGTTCATCTGCTAGCACCCACAGAAAGGCTGTGTGCAGGAAGCTACATTTGCTTGAAGTCCCTGTTCTGAGGTTGTGCAGTTCACTGGCCAATCAGTCAAGCTAAGGTAGTAAGCTCCAAGTGAGAAACCCTGTCTCCAAAAATGAGAAGAGAAACAGAAGAAGACACCTGAGGTGTAGGCCTCAGGACCTCACAAGCATGCACCCACACACTTACATGCATACATACATGAACATGTACACACAAATTATGTGTAAAAATAATGGGGTTATGAAGGATAAATATGAGAGCTACAAAGTACATCAATAGTATTCCTAGATTCAACTTATGTTACAGAAGTAATAACTGCTATAGTTTTAGAGAATCTATAAAAATGTTCTTGTTTACAATATAGCTGTTGGTCTGAAGACTGTATACTTCCCAATAGCCATCAGAGAGATAGCCAAAAGAAAGTTGTCTCTTTAAGGGATGAAGATTATATATTAATGATCTTGTCATAGGACTTTGTTATTCTTCTCATCCTCTATTGCAGTATATGCTGGAGGCAATTGTTCCATCTCAGCATTCTATAAATACTATAATAACCGCATCTGCCACTAATACTGTGCTAGTCAAACTTGAGGGGTAGAAAGCATCACATCAATTGGGTGACAAATAATCCCAAAAAGAACCCAGGGGAATGGCTCCTCAAGAACAGTGTTTTTGAGTTCAGAATTCTGGAAACGTCAGAAAATCCTCTTTATGACATTTGCGTGGATTTTGCAGTTCTCATTTGGTTTTGTTGGCATTGTGTGGTACACTGAGAGTTACATTCCGATCCCTTTATTGAGTAATTTAGAGACAGCCAGTTTTTCTAGATGGAGAGGAAAGACAGGATGTGTGACCACTTCCAGCTACTAGGTGTGCATTGAAGTTGTTACAGTAAGCAGCAGATTTCTTGACTTTCAACTTGTCTGTGGTAATACAGGGCTTATGAAGCACCTCTGTAATGTCCAGGTAGGATAGCCACAAAGTGAATTTTACAATATTGGAGTGGTTCCTTTGATTCCCAGTAAGTGCTCCCAAAAATTAAAAACCAGCACTCTGTATTTTATTGGCCCTGGTAGAGGCTGATGGCAAGGAGTGACTGAGAGACACATTTGGCCACCGTAAACTGGCTTTCTAAGACCCTCTGATTTTCAAAATTGTGTCCATTTATTTGTGATCTATTATAGTGCTGAACAGATGGAGGGCTATGCAGAGTTCCAGGAAGTTGGTATACACACTCACTTATCAAGAAGAGCAGAGAACAGGTTGTTTACATCCAAGTCCACTCCAAGGTGGATCTAGAACAATGAATTTTAAAAAATCCTTCCGAACACATTTGGCATTAGTTGGTGATTCTGATCATCTACATTTCAATGGAGAAAGAAATTAGCCATATTAAGAATATGGAAGCCGGGTGGTGTTGGTGCATGCTTTTAATCCCAGCACTTGGGAGGCAGAGCCAGGCGGGTCTCTGTTGGTTCAAGGCCAGCCTAGTCTACAGGTGAGACCCAGGACAGGCACCAAAACTATACAGAGGAAACCCTGTTTTGAAAACAACAACAAAAAAATTAATAAAAATATGAACTGCCTCTTGACATATTGAGTCTGCAATAAGAAAGTTTAGGGTCCTGGGATAAAGAGTCCTCTGGAAAAAGCTTATGGATGTGCCCATGAGAACCAACAAAAAATAAAAAGCAATACACACACACACACGCACACATGCATGCACACCAGGGTCTGCTTGCTTTGTATAGTATCCCTCAGGTTGCATTCCCTGCAGACAAGGACACAGCAGTAAAACTAGGAAGGCAGGATGACTGTTCCAGCAGATGTTGGCTAGCATGTCCTTAGCCATTTTGCTGATTGTTCATGAATAGGATGGTAACCATGGTGACAGAAATGGAGACAAAGTCTGGGCCCAGCAGAAGGCACTTTACAACCAGCAGGATAGCCCTGGCTACTCTGATGTTCATTGTCCACTTACATCTATGTCCTTGTGAAGCTGCTTTTCCCTTCCTTAATCTGAGGATTTCCACTGGTTTCTTCTGACAATAAATCCATAATGATTTGTTTGGGCATGAATGCACACCTCAGGGTCTACTCTGGGGAAGCCCCCTATAAGTTTTCAAAAAAAAAAAAAAACTTTGAAATATCTTTAACTGTCTCAGTGAAATGTGAGTTTCTAATTATGTATTATATACAATTTCTATTCTCATGTAAATCAGAGAGTGAAAGCTGACTAAAATATGACATTTCATTCAGGGCTCATATTGAGGCAAGATAATTCTCTCATCTTTATCATTCCTCAAGTTTGAAAGCAGTGTTGCATTAAAAATAAGGACTGTTAAATTTATTAAATATAAAATTATTTTGCCTCATCCTTTGATCTTATATATAATAGATCATACATGTTCAAATGCAGACTAATGTATGCTGCTTCAAAATAGATTTTGAACTGGAGAAAAATGTGCAAGATTTCAAACTGATAGAACTACAACTATTAAAAAAACCGAAGGTCCTCAGAAAAATATGAACTAATAAACTTTTAAGAATCTATATAATAAAATAGTATAGTATTTGAAAAAGCTATGTCAGGACTATATGGGATGATATGAGTTTATTACCAATTTTACAATAAAGGGGAACTCGGGTGCACAACAAAGGCATAGTGTACTAATTTTAAATTTATAGGATTTATGTAATATGCATTGTGTATGTTTGTACAGGTTTAGAATATATCTGCAGATGTACAAATAACTATGGTAGTACTTTTGCTGTTGGAAGCACAAATGAATGAGGGCCAAATGAGTTTGTCAGGAAGCAAGACACTTACTTATAAAGGGAAACAAATACATACATACACACTTATACATATGGACCACTTGGATGGATTACTGATCTATTATTGAGGATGAGTGAAATAATGAGTGTATTATCAAGTTAATCTAGGGATCAGGACCTTGTTTGATATTTTCCCATTTTCTTTACACATTTACTTCAAAAATCTCAAAACTAAAGGAAGAGTCTCTTATCTGCAAATACAAACTGATACTTTAGTTTATATACTTCAAGGATAAAATTGAATCTCAGTCCTTGCAGGGAACCAAGAACTAATGGAAACTCTCACAGAAAGTTAGCTTAAGGAGGAAAAGTTTACATGAGTTAGTTTGACCTTGTGATGCCATCAGACCCACCCATGCAGGGCTAAATATTAAAGAACCCATACACAATTAAAGATCTTTAATGGAGAAGATGCAGTATCAAATGGAGTTAAATTTGGATTTTCAAGGATGCTGACATTGGGCTGCCTTTCACTAGTTCCTAAAACTTCCTCATTAGAGGGTCTCTCTTATGAAATGAAGTGTACCCCTCAATAACTCATTTGTAGAAACCCAGGTCACTGCCCATGATAAACCTGCAAAAGATATTTTAACTCTTTTCTTCAACTTGTGTGTGCTTACGTGGTGTGTGTGCACATGACTGATGTTAATGTGGAATGTCTCCTTCAATTGCTCTCCACCCAATTTTTTGAGACAAGCTCTCTCAGTTAATGTTGATCAATAGCATGCAATTTGTCCTCTGACTTCCATTTTTATGAAATGGCCCAGACACACATGCATAGACACATAAATAAATGAATACATTAACAAAAGAAGTACCTGGTGTTATAAACATAGTTTATTAATCTCATGAGTACATTGCATTATTGTTATAAGAATAATTATCCACGAACAATATAAATGCTTTCCTATATATGTTAATGTACTATGAATAGCCATAACTTTAAAAAGATCCTCAAATATGCATCATTGTTTCTTCTATGTTTTAGAGATTTATAAAAATACACATAAATGCAGCTTATTTTTAAATTTTCATTAACTTTAGGAATTCAAAATTAATTATTCTATATGAGTAGATAGTTTAATAGTTCCCATTATTTTTAATATCCAGAATCCTCAGAGATGGGACACAGGGCAATAACCCTTCATGACTGTATTCAAAGACCTGGATCCCAGGTCATTCAGAAAGACATTACTGAGTTATAAAGTAGATCAAGGTCTTTTTAAAAGATTGTAGGTTGGCAGCAGATTTTTTAAATGCATATCTTTCCTCAAAGCCTCAATTTTGATGATTACATAGCGTTGTCACATGGATACAAGAGAATTGCCTTCCTTTCCAGATGGCTGACTCATTTAATACCTCCAATCCATAATAAAATAAATATTCACTGTATGTTTGTCCTCAGCTTGTAAGTTGGGAGGGTAGTTAAAGTTGGTTAAAAATTTGTACAAAGATATTTTGTCTCCAAATTTCTAAGAAGCAAATGAATTGTTTATTCTATATGAGTAGATAGTTTGATAGTTCCCATTATTTTTAATGTCTGGAATCCTTGGAGATGGGAGCTATTCCATCCATTCTAGCAGCTCTGGTGTTCAGTTTAATATTTCATGTTTAAATGTTTCCCCCTCACATGGACACTGAATTGATTGTACTCTTATTGGCAGCACTATAAATAATGAGCTAAACTGTACTTCTTAGCTTAATCCCTATTTAGGAATTCTCTTAAATATCAGTTCTAAAATTTTAAAGTTAAAATTTATAAATATATTTGAATTTAGTATGGGCTACATATCTGAAAGAATGAATGTAAATTTAAAATTACATTTATAGCAGATATATATATATATAATTCAAGATAGTGGCTTGATATATATATCTATATCTATTTATATAGATATATAAACTTCTCTCCATATGTATATGATATTTAGATACATATCCAAGAAACAGAGATTTGGAGTATATATACACCTAATATATGTATATAAATATACAAATGTATTACATGTATAAAATATGTATATTTATGTATATGATATATGGATATTATGTATCAAGTAAGTAGAAAGAATTAGAGAAGAAATTCTAATTATCTTTTACTTTGGAGAAACGTATCTTGGAATTTCTCCTAGTACTTCCTCTACAGTGAGCCTGGCCAGGTTCACACCTGCAAGCAGTATTTTCATAAATGAGAAACCATTACCACAAGAGTTTCTTGAGAATAAAAAATGTTCATGGCCACATGTATTCTGAGAACACTACATTTTCCCAGAGATTCATCAGGTCCTCTTATTAAATAAATATCCTGAAAGTCATATGATAAAGACACATTTTTTAACTTTGTTTATGCCCGTATTTCACAACTAAAAAAAAAAATCAGTACATACAATTTGCTCAAAGGGCAGGGTCCCAAGTAGAAATAGCCTGAACTGCTTGAATCTTGGTCAGGAAAGCAGATGTGGGTAAAAACAGAGACTTGATGCATCAGATTGGGCAGGTTTTTAAAAATGTTCCTCTAAATATTTCTAGATGTCTTCTTTTTCTAATTTCTTAAACATTTAATCCTACTAACAATAATTATAGTAATAACACTATCATGAAAACCCACAGGTGCTTATTGTACTTTATTTTCAGATTGAACACCCATTAGTTGTTCATTACCAAAATGTCAGCACTGAAAACATATATACAAGTCACACTGAGCAGGTTACACTTAGAAATGCATATACATTTCATATATATATATACATATATATATACATATATATATGTATACACATATATATGTTAAAATACACATGCGCACAACAACAATTAATGAGAAAAGGAGGCATGGAACATTTGAAAGAGAAGAAGGAGGGCTACATGAGAAGATCTGTAAGGAGGTAAGGGAAAGGGGAGTGACTTAATCATATCATAATCTCCAAAATAAAAGACATGAAAAAAAGTGAGAGAAATGGCAAACTAAAACCACTGTCATTGATGGAGCACTACTTCACAGCAGCCTAACCCCTTTGATGCCTTTTTTGATTGACTTCTCTTACGAAAGACTAATTAATACCCATTTCTGTTTGCCATTTAGATCTGCCCTCTTCTAAAAGAACTCTAGAGCAACCGTGCTGAAATTTGATACCCTCCATATCTCATGTTCCTCTTCTAAAATTTCATTTCCTTAGAGAAGACTTCTTTCTGCATAACAGTCTCTTTCATTTGGGCACCGCATAAATTTGATGGTTTCTTTCATCCTGGATTGAAATGCTTCACAGCATCATTCTTTAGAGTTCTGTTGGAGAAGGAGCTAGAGTCAACAACCAAGGACTGAGTGCCTGTGTGCGGAATATTGAACTCATCCACTGATGAATTTGTGAGAATAGAGTACGCTACTCCTCAGCTGCTCTTTCTTCTGCATCCTCAGGATTTACTCACCTTCCCCTTTTGCCACTGGTGCATGGGAAAACAGGAAAACCTCGTGACAGGGAGAAATCAAAGAATCTAAGGATGCTACTTGCATGTTTTGTCCTTGTTGCTATTATTGTCATTGTAATTTGCTTGCTGTATTCCCCTTTCTCTTACCTTCTGGCACTGATGACTATGTTGTTACTAGCAGCAACCGGTACAGACAGTACATCGGGTCACAGTTTTACTTAATTAGACCCACAGGATCCTAGGGGCAATTCCTTCTGACTTGAATTCAGTGTGTGTCTGCAATGTTTTCACTGTGACAGCTCATGACACTGAGAACACTGTTGCCATCCAATGCTGTATTCGTCATGTTGCTCCCTGAGACACTGGTCTCTCCTCCTAAGGAAGGGTTTCACGGAAATCTACTTCCCAAATAGCTACAGTGACCTTCTCTGCTTACACTTGTGACACTCATTCCTCTACATATCATTCTATGCTGTCATCAAAAAACAGTGATATGTTTGCTTTAAAATACTGAACTGTAAACATTTAAGAATGACAATAATAATAAATGACTGCCAGCTGTATGCTCAAGAACATGCTGTACATTACAGCAAGGAAACCCTTTGTTGAAATTATTCTTTATACATTTCTCTCTAAACTGGAGCTCAGGACACTCCAAGAAATAAATATCGAATATAATTCACCATTAAAAAATTCCACTCTGGCACTTGTTTGTTTTCCTGATTCACTTCCACTTCAATCCTTTGAATGACATCTATGTATTTGACAACCTCCAGGTGAATATTTCCAGTGAGTGTCTTTATATTTTCTCTTTAAATGGTGTGTTCACATAACAAACTGATAATTAGTATGAAAATTATTATCACTATTGAAAGGCCGTAACTATTTCAAATATACCATATCCCAAAGCAAAATTCTGATTTTGATCCTAAAGTCTAGGAGCTCCTCCTGCCTGATCATTTTTCCAAATGACAAAATCCTGCCATTCCTATCCCCAAAGTTCTGCTGAGTCTCAAGGACATTTACTCACAAAGCAATGTTTGGGGCTCTATTTTTGCAATGCAGCCACTTCCTGCAACTTTCTACTACCTTGTTGGTCCAAATCATCAGGACCTCTGGATCTCAAGCTACAATTCAGCAATGCTCAATAATCTTTGTTAAGGTCCAGGAAATGAGTTTATCCTCTCCATGTCCTGGATCCACTGCCCTTTGGAAGAAGCATTATACATCTCCATATACAAAATGCCATATTTATAGATCTTCAAATGAAATCTTCAATCTAAGAATCACATCATGTAATATAGAATGACTGTTTTCTTTTAGGAAAGTTTTGAGAAACTGTTATATCCAATCTATCCATACAGAAAAAGATTTTTATAAAATCCATTTGACCTGACGAGCTCAATAATCTTTTCCAATAATATTTGATGACATTGCCATTACACGCACATTGGCTGTCACTAAAATTCATGAAATCCGTATTTCCTTCTGCATATCGTCAAGCCTTATTAAGTTCTATATCAATAGAGCACATCTATGAATGTGAGTACGAAAAACAGCATGTCTTTCAAATCACTGATAAAGGATCTAATGAATGTGTTGTGAAACAAACTCAAGAAATGCCCTGCTTCATTCCCTGGTGCTGGAAGCAAAGCTAATCCCCAGAGACCTTAAAATAAACCATGGTCTAGAAATAGATTCAAACAGAACATCATGTCTGTAACAAAAGGAAACTGAGAGATCGATAAGAATAGGTTAAGTACAACTGTAAAAACTAGAAATGAATTTAATACTTTATTCACATTTTTAGCAAGATATCATAGGGCAGGAAGAAAATGAGCCCAGCTGCACGTGTTGACTCAGAAAACAGGAAAAATGAATACAAATCTGAGCTGATTTTACCAAACATCATGTTTTAGAAAATGTACCTTGTAAACTTGAGACTATCAAACACTTAGAAAACAGCATTTTGCTAACTTCAAATTACAGAGCACCAAACAACTAACAAGCTAAAAGTTAATAGGTAATCTGGAGTAACCACTAGCCTTGAACACTTGGCCTAGAGGTAACATATGGATGACAATGTCCATGGCTTGAGACATTCCTCAGTGTATGGAGCACTTCAAGGATTCTAAGGATACAGTGTTACTGGACTTAGCTCAACGTCATTGACTTTTAACATATTCCTCAGATGATATTCTTTTGCTAGTGGCCAAAATTGATTCAGAAACTTACATCCACTATGTTTTCATCACTTGAATCAGTGGAAATGCCTGCTCTGTGAATTTTGAAATGTCAACCATGTTTTGTCCTGTTTATGAAACAAAGATTTGGAAGTTAAATATGCAAGCTTTAGTATAAATTATTCATGTAAAGAAATCACACTTATTAGCTGAATTCCAGTTTTCAAGAAGAATATATATTTATAAATTTAAAGATATATATATATATATATATATATATATATATATAAAAAACAACAAAATATATATGTATTATATATGATGTGTAGTATTTTGGATCCCATTCTGACAATAAAGTTTGCTTTGAATCAGAGGGTGGAGCTAGCTACCAGCTGACCAAATTTAACCCTGGAAGTTTTGGAGGACTGAGGACAGATAGACAGGAAGTAGTAAGGCGGGGCTTAGAGAGGATCTCAGTCCTTTTGGATGGAGGAACTGAAGAGGTAGGAATTCACTGGTTGCTTCTCTGCTGCTTCTCTGATCATTCAGATTCTTACCCTGATATTTGACTCCCAGGTCTTTATTGATAAAGAATAATTAGATAAATGTCATATATATATATATATATATATATATATACACACACACACACATATATATGCATATTTATGTATGCATGAGACAATGGTTGTTCCAAACTATTCAAACTCCCTTCTTCTCATCCATACTCATACTCTTGAAGTAATAAACAAGTATTCAGTGGCTCAGTGGCCCAGACAGCCAAACTGTGGGGAGCGGACCAGCAATGCAGATCTGGCTGACACAAAATTACAGGGAGAGTACATGTTAACTAGAATGCCTTTTGGTTTCTCTTCTCTGTTCTTTCTGTCTTCTCTGTCTTTTCCTGCCTTGAAAATGCAGGGGGTGTTACAGGAATAGTGCCTGGTTGTCTTCCACGAAAGCAAAACAAAACACAAAGCCACAGGTGACCGATATCCTAGTCATGAATGTCAAGTAGGCCCAGTGGTTTACTAGGTGTTATGCACTCTGCTGACTCTCTAACCTTGGGGTGCTGTCCCCTGAAAAAGTAAATATCTTTATCAGTTTGGCTGATTTTTAAGCAAGTGTCTGATGTTTGTTCTGGAATGATTTCTGATTAATCTCACAATCATGCACCTATTATAAAGTGACTTTCTTCCGAGTAAGGTCTTTTCTGAATGTGCTTTGCTATAAACCATTTATTGGTTATCTAGTGGCATCCAGCCCTACCGAATGCATGTTTTCCCATTTTGAGTTGTCTTTTATGGAAAAATTTCCCATGTAGTTCCTGGTTTAATTTTTAAACTATATGCAGTTCTAGGCACAGGCTGCTTTATAGCCTTCACTTTGGTCAAGCCTGAATTTGCCCAAGTTCATTGTAATCCTTAACAATGATGATATTTCTACTAGTTACATTTTTTGTTCATTATTTTGTAGTAGAGGGTTATAAATATTGATGCTTCTTATATCATCAAAAACTATTTTACATAATGAATTTTCAGAATCTAGTTAACAGCATGAAAACTAGATATGATTAGCTTCTTCATCTTTTATTTCTTTAAATCCTTATCATTTTATGCACAGATTAGCAATGACATGATATAAATTAAGGAATACAGCCCACTTTAATAACAAATGATCTTAAGTAGATCTCAGGGGGGAAAATTCCTTTAAAGTGGCTCCCATAAAAATGTAATAGTAGGTTCTTTCTTGTGAGAGAAAATAAAGTAGAAAACATTTTGCTAAAATAAATAGAATTTTGTTTTAAACATTAGGATATAGGACATAGAAATTATGTTTAAAAACTTACACAAAGTATGCTTTTATTAACTTGCAGAATCAATTATCATAATTCCTTGGAAACAGTTGTCCATATAACTTGGTTAAGTTTGGGGTTAAAGTGAGTGTAATGTTCAATTGTGACTTTTGTTTTATAAATCTACTTCATAATGATATATGAGGACATATATATATATGTGTGGACATATATATAGGAATATGTATGTACACACACACACATACACACATACACACACACACACACACACACACATATATATATATATATATATATATATATATATATATATATATATATATTCATATATATGAAGACAGCTACATGAATGTGAGTCTCAGGTACAAATGCTGGGTCAAAAAAAAAATCCAAATATGTTAGGATGCCTACACAGAACTTAATTTTGTGAAGTTCATTGACAGACAAAAGTAATCTATGGCCATACAAATCAACCTGGTAGTTCCTGGTGGAGAACAGGGAGCTGAAGAGACACAGAGTTATGGGCTGATGGAAGAGGTTGACTTTTCACTATGGATTGTTGATAGATGAGTGGTGAGATATGAATTTATCAGACTCTATACTCAGGAGCAGCACAGTTCCCAGCATTCATTGTACAGTAAGCATACCTCTATCTAATAACAGATATATTTCATCAACATTTTTCTCCAGTGCTAGAGAACTAACCCAAAGCTTCACCCATACTCAGCAAGCACACAACCTGCCACTGAATATTGTTTTAAAAGTCTTCTGTGAATATCTATGGATTTCTGTCTACATTATATTTGTTTAATATTAGCTATTTGACAATTACTCACAACTTAAATGTCTCTTCTGTCTGGGTTGAAAAGAACAATAGTGGCCGGGCGGTGGTGGCACACGCCTTTAATCCCAGCACTCGGGAGGCAGAGCCAGGCGGATCTCTGTGAGTTCGAGGCCAGCCTGGGCTACCAAGTGAGTTCCAGGAAAGGTGCAAAGCTACACAGAGAAACCCTGTCTTGAAAACAAAACAAAACAAAACAAAACAAAACAAAAGAACAATAGTGACTCATATGGAAACTGGAATGCAATGTCTTGGTGCACCTAATGCAGATCAAGGGATGAAAGATGTGTGCAGGATTTTTATTCTGTTCCTTCTAGTCTTTATGATATTATAATGTTAAAATAAGAGCCACAGAGCTGGAGAGATGGGTCACACCAGTCAAACTTCCTATCTTCATTTCTTGTGACAGTCCCTTTGCTTAGAGAAGCAGTTAACTCATTTAAAGTATTAAATACTATATACATGCAACTTTTACCAAACAGAAACAGGATTCTTTCAGAGGCAAGGAAGATTGGATTTGACATTAATAGATACAGCTATATGGGAAATATATATGAGAACTTTGGAGACTGATAAATTTAAACAAAACACTAAATAGAAATAGAAATAAAAAGTTTATATGAAATCATAGTTTATAATTTCATCCATGATTCCCGGAGTTCTGTATCTAGAATAGTAGCCATATTTTGCAGCCCAAATTATTGGTATTGTTGAGAAATTGACACCAAAATAACAAAGATGTGGAAAATAAATCATTTTAATCCATTTACAGTATGGTTTAAATTCTTTTTTAGCAGAAAGAAATGGAATATAAATGAATAGAATGTTGTTTAACTTTTCTTTAAAAACTTAACATTTCTACCAAATAGGATAAATGAAGTATAAAGATATCTGTAACCATGTCTGATATTATGCATTGTTAAAACACACTGATATAATTTTTATGTGTTTTTTGAAGATTTATATCCAGTAAAAACACAATATAAAATTTGTGCACAAAAGTATCATTATGCCAATTTGACTATATTTTTATAAATATTTTGATGTATCTTGATTCTGTCCTATCAAGTATAAATGGATGCTTCTTTTTCTTTATCCAATTCATCTCCATTTCCAAGGTGAATTACTTAGAGACAAAAATTACAGCTTCTTGAGAAGAATTGCCTCTGACAATCCGCACTCACTGCTGCTGAACATTCTCTGCTCCAGGTGCTTCAAATTGATTTTTTATTAAAACGATTGTTTTGCAAAAGCATGAAAGGTGACCAAGTGGCCTTGCAAGCTCTGTCCCCTTTAGGGATAATGCAGAGAGACTCAGCCAGAATCCCTGCCATTAGCATCATGACACCATGGAGAGTGATCTGTCATTGGTGTTTAAGCGTGACAACTGTCTCTAATGTTTTGTTATCTCATTTCCTAAATACACTGAGAAGGACATGACAGGACTCTCTGTGAAAAACTCCCTGAAGAGTCTAAAATGCTTTGCCCTGGTTGATATTTATTTCAACTGAATATTTTCTGTCCATCTAATTTTCTTTTTTTTTTTTTTTAGATTAAAGAAACATGAACATTTATACCATCTATACCCAACAAAATGCAAAACTCAACTAACTCAGGAAAACTTCAGCAGCTAGTCTAAATGTTAATTTGTGTATCAATTCTCTCCATAGAAAAATCAGACCATTTTTAAGGATAATTTTATTACTCTAAGTTAAACCTTGCTTAATGATCTTGCAGAAGGAAAAGGTAAGTAAATTCATGTCAGTTCATCTCAACTTCATGTTGCTGCATAATTTTTATTCATGCACATGTCTGTATGTCTCGTTTATGTATGTGCATGTGCATTCGGGTGCCCATGGGGATAGAGAGCAATGGACCCCTAGAGTTAAAGTTATAGGTAGTTATGAACCACATAATATGGATGGTGAGAATCAATCTTGGGACTTCTGTGAGAGCCACAGCACTCTGAACCTTTGAGTTGTCCTTCCAGCCCAAACCAAATGTCTTCCAGTCCTGTAGAACTAAGAGTTTTGAAAATACAACTCTGATCTTCATCTATGTCTGCACATTACATCTGTCAGTATGTGCAAGGAATGTGGTTTTATTTTCAACTGAAGATGTGATGCACTGCAGGGTATATCAAGATCAAATGAGCAGGAAGAATGCTTGGGAGGTCTTAGCCCTTTCTGGGTCCTCTGCGGTCTGTTTCCTGCCAGGCTGGTCATCATCTTCTCTAGCTCAGTGATGGCTCTTCAGGGAATCTGACCTACTAATCATCCCCTAGATTCATCACTTTTTTTCTTTCTTTCTTTCTTTCTTTCTTTCTTTCTTTCTTTCTTTCTTTCTTTCTTTCTTTTTTCTTTATTTATTTATTTTATTTTACAATACCATTCAGTTCTACATATCAGCCAGGGGTTCCCCTATCCTCCCCCTCTCACCCCCTCCCCTTACCTCCAGCCCACCCCCCATTCCCACCTCCTCCAGGGCAAATCCTCCGCCCCCCCAGGACTGTGATCAACCTGGTAGACTCAGTCCAGGCAGGTCCAGTCCCCTCCTCCCAGACTGAGCCAAGTGTCCCTGCATAAGCTCCAGGTTTCAAACTGCCAACTCATGCAATGAGCACAGGACTTGGTCCCACTGCCTAGTTGCCTCCCAAACTGATCAAGCCAATCAACTGTCACACCTATTCAGAGGGCCTGATCCAGCTGGGGGTCCCTCAGCCTTTGGTTCATAGTTCAAGGTGTTTCCATTCATTTGGCTATTTTTTTTTTCAATAATTGAGTAAAACCGAAATTTATTATAAGCCACAGTCGTCCTAGGAACCTCCACGCTATATATATAGCCTCCATGGTTCTATGGGTTGTGTGATTATTCTTTATTTTATATCTAGAATCCACTTATGAGTGAGTACATACCATGATTGTCTGTCTGGGTTTGGGTTACCTCACTCAGGATGATTTTTTCTAGTTCCGTCCATTTGCCTGCAAATTTCTTGCTTTCATTGTTTTTCTCTGCTGAGTAGTACTCCATTGTGTATATGTACCACATTTTTTTCATCCATTCTTCCGTTGATGGGCATCTAGGTTGTTTCCAGGTTCTGGCTATTACAAAGAGTGCTGCTATGAACATAGCTGAGCATGTATCTTGATGGTATGAATCAGCACTTTTATTCCCATGTCTTTGTTCATGCCACTTCCCTCCCCTCAGGATGCTGAAACTCAGTTTTCTAGTTTCCTTCTGATAGAAGAATACTGACTCTCCCCTTCTGGTAACAAGCATTAGCCCATAGAGACGAGGCATCTATACCCCTTCTGTGCTTGTAAAACTCGGCTTGCATTTTACAAGTGTGTTGATGGATGATTAACCTTCAAAAGCCAGCACCAGGAAAAACAAAATAAAACAAAAGACCCACTGTTTTCTATGCTATGCCCTTAAGTAGGCAATAAGACAGATGTATGGTAGTATTTTATTTGTACTGAAATGTGATTTTAATTGTATGTTAATAAAGTTGCCCAGGGGTCAGAGCTATTAGAGCCATAGCAAAAGCTGGGTGTTGGTGGTGCATGCCTTTAATCCCAGCACTTGGGAGGCAGAGCTAGGTAGATCTCTGTGTGGTCAAGGATACAGCCAACATTGGAGACACACGCCTTTAATCTCAATACCAACCATTGAAGACCTGGAGGTCTGTATAGACAGGCAGTGATGAGGAGGTCATGTGGTTGTTTTTACAACCAATGAGAAGGCAGAACAGAAAGTCAATAAAAAGACAGACAGGAAGTAGCTCTCTTTCGGAGAGGTCTCTTGGCTGAAGAGGCTAGCTGCTGCAGGCAGGTAAGGCTCTTAGCTCTGATCTCTTGGCTTTCTTCTTTGCATTGGTCCTGTGTTTCTTATTTAATAAGATGGTTGGTTAATGACACAGATGTCATCTCCCCAGGTACAGAGGGCACACACAGCCTCCTTATGCATTGCACAACGTGTAAGCTTGCAACTGGGTGCTAATCTACAATCTAGTGGCTGAGCCAGGTCATTTGGCTTTCTGCTGGACCAGAATGAATCACTGAAAACCCAATTCTAGTTTCCTGTACAAGCTGAGACGATACAGCTTCTGGGAGGTGTGTGGAACTTGCTGAGGTAGCAATAAGACACGATCTCATTTCTTGCTTTACTTCTTTATAAGTAATCCTTTTGGGAAAGTTCTGAATGAGGACACATGCAGATAGAGGGAAATTTGGGCATTCCAGAGAAAATGGAAATATCAACAAACCACCTCTAAGAACTTTCGCTATCCCCATGCCTTTTGATCACACACTGACAGCAAAAGAATTAACATAACCTTGTCATTGGCTATCATAAGCATATTCAAATTAAAAGCTTAATGATACAACTGAATTATGCACGGTGTGTTTATGAAATCAGAAAGATGCAGTTTTGAAATATCCTATCATTTTCTCAATTTCATTTAAATACACATGGATCACAAAACCCCCCTTCTGTTCTCCTGTCTTGTCATTTTTTTCTTTTTCTCTTGCCAAATTGCACATATTTTTTTTTCTTTTTCTATTACTATTTGTGCCAGCTTGAGTATCCAAGCTTCCTGGATTCACCCTTGCAATCTAACCATAAAACTTTTGCAACTGAATTCCCATTTTTCTTGTTCTTCTCAAGTGAAGCTATTTTGTGTTTTCTTTGCTCTCAAATAGTTTAATCTTAAATTTTTGTTTCTTTTTTTCATTCATATTAGAAAATTGGTTTAAATTTCTTTATATCCATTTTTAAGTATTGTCATAAATGAGCTATACTTAAAATATTACATCTAAAGAGCATGTTACAACATGTTAACAATTTAGGTACTTGCTATTCAGTCAAAAAATAGAAATAGATACCAGCTTGTCTATTTGACTGATAACTTGAGACTATAAAAAGCAACTGAAAAGATGAAAACACTGTATTCAAGTGTTTAAAGGCACTGATTAGAATCACAAGCAAGTAGGTACAAGTTAGCCTGTGTATACTCATGGAGTGACAGATTAAGATTTTTAAATAGCACAGGAAATACAACCAACAATTGACAAATGAGATTGCAGGAAATTTAAAAACTACTTGGTAGCAAAGGAAAAAAGAACAAGTGGAGAGACAGCCTACAAAGTGGGAGAAAGATACTCTCCCAATAACAGCGTCTGGAAAACAAAAGTCTCAGAATATGAAGTAACAAACAAGTATCCTACTAAATTAATGGGTCAATGAAACAAACACTCATCAAAAGATGAAATACAAGTGCCCAAGAAACATCTAAAAAGTGTCCTTTGCCAGATCCTATATACTGCTGGTGACATCTAGCTATTATGGAAATTATTATGGAAGTTCCTCAAATCTAAAAGCAGAATTATCATGTGAGTCAGCTATACCATTTCTGAGCATGTACCTAAAGAACACAGGTCAGTGTATTACAAAAAAAAACACTTGAATATCCATTATTATTGCAGCAGTAGGCACAACAGCCAAGCTGTAAAGTCAGCCAATGTGCTCACAGTGACAAATGGATAATTGGCTGATTCTACAGTTTGGGTTGTTGTGCCTACTGCTGAAATTATATATGTGTGTGTGTGTGTGTGTTGTGTAGGATTTTTTCAGTTATAAAATGAAATTATGTTTTTTGCAGGAAAAAAATTGAGTATCACCACATTAAACAAAATTTTCTAGACTCAGAAAATATAAATATTGCATGTTGCATTGGGTTCTCCAATTATAGAGTCAATATTTTATAAATGTAGAAAATCATATATATGGCATATATGTTTATATGATATATATATATACATATATATATATATAATAAAAGTAGAAGCAAGACTGAAGGAAGAGAAAGAGGAAAGTATAAGGGCTGAATCTGGCTAAAGTACATATATGTCTTTATGAAACCCATTACAATGTACAATGAATGTACATCAATATATTTTTAAATTAAATTATATATTCTATGTGTTTTATAAGAGCTTATATGTATGTCTACCCATACAATATCTTATGTATGTATGTTGCATTTAACTGGTGCTACCCTATTTCTCTTCTGTAATTGGTATGTATGTAAACATGCATAGGACCATATAAGATACCAAGCAGGAAGCCACTTGAAGTTGTAAGCTTGCTAAAAGCTCATCAGAAATTATTCAGTTAGTGTTCCCTTTCCTACAAAGCCAAATGTTACTAAAGAGAGAGATAAGTTGTGGTTTCTTCAATATACTGTCAGGGTAGGTGTTTTATGATCAAAGAAATGAATGGTGTTGGGTCACTGAAATTGTCTCAAACACAAGGAATTGGCTGTAAAACGTGAAGACATGAGCTTGTCCACACATACCAAGATGTCAGGAAGAAGCCACAAGTATCTGTCCCTAACCAGTCACAAACCACTGGAGGCAGGAAAGATCTGAACATTATTGGAGCTATCATTTAGGAGAGAGGTGGGAGGAGAAGAGGGGATAAGAGAGGAGAGAAGGGGAGGGGAGGAGGGTGAAAGAGGTGGGGAGGACTAGAGGGGAGGGGAGGAGAGCGAAGATGCTGAGCAGATGAGTATTAAAAGCAGTTCTCGGAACCCGTAAATGTCAAGTGAGTAAGAAAATTGCATTAGACAAAGTGGAGATTAATATTAGAGGCTGTCCAAAGACTGATTTCTGTGGTACAGAAAAAAAAAATCAAGTATAGATGTTCTTTGCTTTTTTTCACCTTTACAAACTCTAACTTTTGGAGGAGGGGATGGAGAGATGGTTCAATAGTTAAGAGCACTGGCTGCTCTTCCAGAAAGCTCCAGTTTTATTCCCAGCATCCACATGGTGGTTCACAACCATCTGTAACTTCAATTCCAGGCAAACCAATGCCTTCTTCTGCCCAGGCAAAACACCCATACATATAAAATAATGAAATACAATAAATTTTGAAAACTCCAGTGTTTTACATATTGTCTTATACCCAGCATAATTTGGCTCAAAGTTGCAAGACAAGCAACAAAGCCAGACAAAAACCAAAGGCACAAGGACATTTAGTTTCTTTGCTCCTGCCTCTGAAAGTAGGGTTCCATGTATCTCCATAAGCCTCGGAGTCAGTGACCTCCCCATCTGGATCTTGCCAGCAGAATAGGCTTTTTTCCTAAGTGTTCAGCCACTGAGATAGCCAAATAAATACCTTCTGGTGTTTAACAGTAATTTGACTCGAGGCTCGATTCTGGAGTTAGGCATGGGAAACAATTCTAAATATCAGACCACTGCAACACCCCACCAGTGAAATAGGCCAAGAGACCTGCAGAAGACTCATCAGTGGTATGGGGAACCTTTTTTGTAAGTCTTTCAACCATGGTCATTGGCAGCCAGCACGAGAACTTGGTTTCCCCTTTAGCAAACGCTTGCCTGGGCACTGATTCTGAGCATCAGTTTTCAAATATCATCCCTGCCCTCACTCTAGCATCATCTCCAGTGTCCATGCTCTTCTTCAGTGGGGCTCCGTGCAGAAATTCTTCCTTTGTTCTTGCTCAAAGTTGTGAAAACTTATTATCTATTCCTCTTTCTCTAGCGGAAGAAGAGTAAATTATTTAGGGAGGTAAAAAAAAAAAAAACATGGAAGTTGAATTTGGAGCTTCAGAAGCAATTCAGTTAGTGCAGTGTTTGCCACAGAAGCACACAGAACTGAGTTGATTCCCAGAACACACATTAAAATTTTGCTTTCCTGAGGGCAGTGGAGATAAGCAGATCAACATACTTGCTCGCCCACCAACCTAGCCTAATCAGGGCTTAATTTACAGACATTGTCTCAAAAACAAGGTAAGCAGTAACAGTCCCTGAGGAACTACACTAGTATTTAATCTCAGCCTTCTACATGCTTGTGTGCATATGTAGACATATGCACAAAGCTGGAGACAATGCAATACTGTGCATTAGTTTGTCTGCATGAATGTGTGATTGTGAGTGTGCATATGCATGCTTATGTGTGTGTGAGGGTGCACATGCTTGTAGATCCCAAATGTTGGCTATCTTCTTCAATCATGCTCCATTTAGTATTTTAGGCAGGGTCTCTCAATGAATCAAGAGCTGACCAATTCAACTAGGCTGGCTGGCTAGTGAGTTCCATGTCTCTACTGCCCCAATGCTGGGATTACAAGGCATGCTTGCCATCTGTACCCAGTTTTCAGATGGGTGCAGCCCAGGTTCTCATGGTTTTGTAGCAGGTATTCTCTTGACTAAGCCGTTCCCTGCTCCTGTACATTATTAGTAGCATGGTTGTTAATCTGGGAACCTTTCTAAGCCTCATTACGAAGAGAAATTAAGTCAAAGGCCATGAAAGATTTGCATAAAAGTAAGCTCGTGCCAATAGAACTTCATGAACTATAACATAGTTGTCACTAAAGATAAAAGAAGAAAACACAGGGAAAATTAAATAAAAGCAGGTCAAAGTTTTTCAATAGCAAAGGAATTTTGAAGTCAGAAATACTTTCTCTCAAACAAGAAGTGAAACTAATTATATGTTATCTTATTCATCTTATCTTACATAAAATTAGTACCCTTCCTACCCTGGGTAGATAACAAGTGAGCATTTTTGTAACTCCAAATCCTTTCTGTACCTTGTTTTCTTGTCCCCTATGATCTTCTCCATGTTCCTACTCTAAGAGAATCCCATTTATTTTCTAATATGCAACTCAGGGGCTCACTTTCTGCTAGGTTCTATACTTGATCTTCATTAAGAAGCTGAACTGCCTTTATAGCATTTTGCACCAATCACTGTCAAGCCACACCACAAGGTAAAATATACTAATTCAGTAATAAGGCTACATTTATAACTTTAAAGAGTCCAAAAAAGCATGAGTGAGGCATTAGTTATCCTCTTTGTAAGGTCTTTGCAGACTTGGCTATGGAAAAGTAACAGAGCAAAGAAAGAAAGGGAGGGAGGAATGGAGAGGGGGGGCATGTCATGTTTGCTTCACACTGATGAATCCTGGTCTGTGTGTAAGTTGTCTGAAGAAAGCAAGAATGGATCATTAGAAATTTAGAACATCAGCTGGAAGCTGACCCATCAGCCTCTTTTAGAGTTGAAGCAAAAGATTCTGAATAGGTAAGTATAAATAAAAGCTTAGTAGTGTTCCATCAACCTATAAAAGGGCTAGTTCTTTAGATGATTACTTTATCAAAAATACACTAAGTTCTCAGACTGTAATTACTCAGTTATGAAAGTGTCATTATGCATATGGCCAATGTTTTCTAGTTAAGGGGTCCACCATCTGAGGGCTGGAGGTGGCAAGCATCTTTTCTCAGAATGCACCAAGCACAAACCATAAACCTTACACAGCACCAGTACACTTGGTCACACCGGTGCCTCCAGGTCCTTGGGTAAGTACTTCTCATGTGTGCTGGGAACAGAGAGGGGTTGTTTTGAGGACTTGCTTAGCTGCCTTTTGCAAGGCATTACAAGGCAAACATATTCCCAAGCTTAAGCAAAAAGATTTGCAAGCAATGCTTGTATAGAATACAAAGCATTAGGAGATGATACGTCATGTCTCCCAAGACTGGATAGCCAACTGGGTCTATAGTCCAAGTCATAAAAGACAAGCCTCAAAGATCAGCAAGGCTTTTCAATGAAACAAGTGACAGCCATGCTTTCTTTGCTCTGTTACTTTGCCATATCTTGAGATGATGTTACCTATCATCTCAAACACCTTCAATATGGCTCCAGTGGATGCATAATGGTAAAATGCATGGGAGTTAGAAAACTCAAAACCATCTAAGGTTAGAGAACCACACCTGGGAAGAACTCTGGAGATGTTTAATGGGTACAGAATTTCCAGGAACAACACACGGAAGCAACATTGGATTTGTTGTTGTTGCTTAATTTTTGTTATTGTTGTTGATAGTGGTCTTAGTTCTTTTGTTTTTTTGTTCGTTTATTTGCTTGTTATTTCCCAAGGTAGACCAGGCTGACCTGGAACCTGCTCTGTAGGCTCACCTTGAACTTAGGAATTCATGCCAAGCCTCCATCAACAACATTGATTTTGAAGGAATCACATCATACTAGGAAACACCCTTGGCCTTGAAATGAAATGAAATGAAAACATTTTCATTGTCCAGTATTAAAGCAACTTTCAACATCTTCCAAATTAATAACCAAGAGGATTTTATAAAAGCAATAAAATTCCAGAGGGAATGAGGGCTTGAGCTCCAGTCATATTCCAGCCTGAGAACATAGTATTTCAGAATAAACCCTCCAGAGAAAGGAGTCAGCTGCTGCAGATAACAGATGCAAATTCTTTTCTGAGGGTGTAGAAAGATCCTTGAATCAAGAGGCTTCCCAATCTTGATGGAGGCTTCACAACTTCTGCCCAACAAAATCTCATCAATGTAATAGAGCTTAACTGCTTCTTGCTCTTTTGTCTTTTCCTAATGGAGGTTTTAAGACTAGAATGAAGGTGAGACATTCCTCTCAGTGACACCTAAGACACCCCATCATCAGAGTGCTGCATGTGACTCGTGTCTGTGCTGAGGCTGAACCCCCATCTGCCAGACTCGTGAGACTACAACTCATGAGAGGCACAGCTCACACTGTCGATAATGACAATCTATTATGCTATCAACGTACGTACTTATTATACAATAAGTTCCATCACTGTCTTCGACTGTGTACCTCACACATATATTTCTTTTTGGTTAACTGTACAAAAGCCTCACTCAGGCCTAAAGGGAAGACTCTGAAAGAAACAGTCGAAGGAGATGACAATACTATGCAGTTATTGCCTGTGAAGATCTCACAGTGGGATAAGACATGAGGATGGACAACAGTGATACTGCAGTTTTGGTCCTTTTTAGGCCCATGATAATGGTTTGTCCAAGTTCTTAACAAAATAATAATATTAATAGTAATAATAATAATAATGAAAAATAGCAAAAAAACCTTAAATTAGGTATGTAGGAAGCTAGACCCTCTAGGTTTGTGTGCTGCCATTCTGTAACATTAGCCCCATGGCAAAGTCATTTAACACCGCATTTCTGAGGCTGCATCACATCTGTGAACGGGTGCATGGTGGCTTACGTCTGAACCACTGACTTACTCATGCTTCTGGGCTTCTATTTGGCTTACCTGGATACATAGACAGACACGGGAGTGGCGCCTTTGACAGAGACTGTTATATCTAAAACTAGTTTTGAAAAGTACTGGCTTTAACTTCTTCAAAACTTGACTTTTAATATTCTTTAAATTTTTAATTAAAATATAACGACAGCACTCCCCCCTTTTCTTTCCTCGCTCCAGCCCTTCTCATTTCCTTTCCCAATGACCCTTCCCATGCCCTCCCTCCCACTCTCAAACGAATAGCCTCTTTTTCTTGCATTTTTATTGTTTCCAGCGTTTTCTAAAACAAAATATCCAAGCTGATCATGATAATAGATTATTTTATTATTGAAAATTCAGCATCATCCATGCATCTGACAATTACCTTTGTTTAACATGTCTTTCTCTAACATTCATTTATTTGCTTGTCCATGCATTAAATTCATATTTACCAGGTGCTCACCATGCTTTTGATTCATGACCAACACTACAGAGGATAAAAAATGTTAATTTGACAGGTTTCAATTTTACAAGCTATTTAAAATACAATGAGATGCATGGACACATATATTTTACACCAAACGTCAGTGGTTCTAAGATGAAAGACAAAGACTGTGAGAGGATGAAAATGTTATTCACCCAAGCACAGTACTCAGAGGAAGTATCTGTACCCACACAGACAGAAGATGCCTCAGCATCTTAGGAAAGAGTTCAAATTTGAACACTTACGTTAAAAGGTTTAACAGGACACTTAAAATGCGAGGTTTTTGTCTTATCCATCCACATTCAAAAGAAAACTCTAGTTTTTGAAAACTTTAATCTAGGTAAATCCTTACAACACCTTCCTTTCTTTTGCATTTCACTCACTCAGATGCAAAGAGAATGGAAAATCTGAATGCCCCAAGAGCTGAAATTCAATTTAAGAGTTCATAAAGATATCTGAGATATAATATGTAGGTTGTTCATGAATCCTTGCTTGGAGGAAAGAATCTCTCAACACTTTATCTATAAAATGAAACCAGAGGGAAATGAAAATGCTAAACTTTGTAGAAATGCACCTGGTGATAATAAAAATGACAAGTGTATGTGTGCTCTCAGCTGTATCGAGAGACTGGGTTTGCTGTCCCTTCACACAGAAGAGCTTGGTCCCTGGCTTTCTCTCACAGTGTGCAACACTAAAACTCAACCTTCTTCATAGACTTTACAAAGGACAGTTTCTGACACAGGCTGGAGAGATAAGCATATACAATTCACCTTCTCTCATCCCTGTGTACAGTTGGTGTCTCAAGGAGATGGCTGCTCTGTATTTTCAGTGCTTACTCATGTATTTATGACCATTCCCTTTGGCCATTGGAACTCTATCTTTTCACTTCAAGATGATACTGAACCACCCTGTGGACATGGCAAATGAAATCACTACTTCAAGTAACTCCCTCTATTACAGCCTGTGAGAAGAGGGCCAAGTGCTTGTTTTAAAAGTGGACTTCTATGGTGGTATTTTATCTGTACTGAAATGTAATTTTCATTGTATGTTAATAAATAAAGTTGCCCGGGGGTCAGAGTTATTAGAGCCATAGCAAGAGCGTGGTGGTGGTGGTGGTGGTGGCGGCGGCGGCAGCAGCGGCGGCGGCGCACACCTTTGATCCCAGCACTTGGTAGAAGAGCTAGGTAGATCTCTGTGTGTTCAGGGATACAGCCAGCATTGGAGACATATGCCTTTAAGACCTGGAGGGCGGTACTTACAGGCAGTGATGAGGCAGTCATGTGTTTGAGTTTATAATCAGTGAGAAGGCAGAACAGAAAGACTATTTAAAGACAGACACACAGGAAGTAGCTCTCTTTCAGGGAAGCTAGGAGCACTGCAGGAGGTAAGATTTTAGCTCTGAGCTCTGACCTCTCGGCTTTCTCTTTTACATTGGTTCTGTTTCTTATTTTAATAAGATGGTTGGTTACATCTACAGACTTCTTTAATGGACTTCAAGTTAGCAATTTCATAATGATTGGCAATGCCAAGCACCACTGTACCTGGGCCCCTTCCAGCTTAGCATTTCAGGTCAGCTACACTTCTTGTTAAATTCTTTTTATACTTTGTACCTGCAGCAAATGCACCTGTTTAATTGAATGCTACCTACAAAACAATACTGTAGCAGACAGGCACAGAGGGCACATGGTTATTCCAGCACTCAAGAGGCAGGAGGATACCTGTGTCAACTTGTCTCAAATAAAATATATATAATCATATATAAAAATAAGATTTATAAATTTATAAAACTATATAGGATGTGTTATAATTTCTACATTAATAAAATTATATGTAAGAATGCATGATATATCTTAAAAAGTTTGTTACTATATATATTATTTGCATCAAAAACAAATTATTAAGCAGAATATTACATGATGACATACACAACTGTTTTATTATTATCATTTATTTCAAACCATGCAAAAATTCCTTATTTATGTTCCCATGACATACAGATATATTTAAGAGCATGAAATCTAGTTTCATGCATATAGGAGGTATTCATAGGAAGTTGCTCAAATAAATAGAAAGTGTATGAGAATCAAAGGACAAAGAAGTTAATCAACACAGATGAAAACTCCCTCTAATCATGGGCTTCATATTGACTAAGCAAATTTTTTATCAATGTAAAGTCACCCCTAACTAATCTTTTTGTGCAGAGTTTAAAAAAAAAAGAGTAGATGCAGGCAGGAAAGAGAAATCCAAGGTTCTTAGATGCAGGAGATCTTAAAGTTTGGAGTAGAATCCTATTTCCTACTTCCTTGGAGTTTCTATGACAAGATAATCAATGCAACAGAATCCTCGGTCCAAGTGGAAGCATTCTTCAACAAGTTAGAGACTCACAAAAAGAAAAGGAAAAAAAAATCAATGCTTCCCCCATCCAAATCCCAAGTAAGCCGATGAGTCAGGCAATTGGTGAGTTGACTGACAGTGATGGGTTTCATTTGGCGTTCCTGGGGTAGCTGCCCTTTAAAAACGTAACAATGCCTATTAAAAATGCAAGTAGAAAAAGTACAGCAAGACTCTTTATCTTCAGATGAAATACTGCCATGGATTTTTTTTTTAAGGATTATTTGCTGAAGCTGAGTGTGGATAGCATATATCTGTGCCAATTTGGTACTCCAAAGACACTCTGAGTGTCTGAGATGGACTCGTCTGTCTTCTTGGCCCCTTTATCAGTAGCAGATGCATCAAACAGCAAGGCTGCCTTCCAATTCAGGGCTCGGGACCAGCCAAGAAGAACAAGATTGTGAAAATACAACCAAGCTTTCTTTCTGGCCACATCCCTCTTTTCACAGTCTTGCTGTGCCTCCTTTAGAGAACTGATAATTTATTAGTCAATGTATAATCGTTTGCATTCATAAAAGCACTCATCTGCTCTAATAAGTGTATTTGAGAGACAGACTGTGGGAAAGAGCCTCAGGTGAGAGACACAGTCTACACTTGGTCTTCAGACTGGACCACACCCCTGGATCTCCCATTGCCCCTCTGATGTTGGTCACTTTGGTGTGTCCTACATGAGCAGGGCAGTGTAGTGTGGTGGGGAGAAGCCCAGATGCAAGCCATGTTGTCTGAGTATGTCACATGATGACCATCCTCTCTTGAAAGCCTGGGGGAAATTATGAAGCTCCCATGTTTCTATTTCCTCCTTATTAAATAACTGTGCTTATTGGCAGGACCTAGCTCCAAAGCTTGCAGAGAGAACTGGGTGACTTGATACACATCAAACATTCTGCACAAAGCTTAAACATCATTATCAGTATCAATGTGTGACCTCAGGTTAAGTTAAATCTGATTAAGGCAGGAAATATTTACTTCAAAGAGGTATTACTAAAATAGATCAATGGTCACAGAAAGATTGGTATTTATCTTGTCAGGCCTGATATATGTGGATGCAAGTTAATTCTTTCTCCCATCATGCTTCCCATCCAGATTCAGAATCTCATAGGTCATGAGTTCCCTACTACCTCTCTGAAACTAAGAGCATATGCCCTGACCATATGTCTACTTTCTTCCTTCTACATGATACCTACAGAATTATGCTTTTGAGTTCCAGTCAAGTGTCCACATAACTCCAGTCATATCTCAGTTTCTTGCCTCATTGCCGGGTCCTTCAGCTAAGCGAAGCCCAGCCTCTCTCTGCTGCCCCGACCCGAAAAGTGAAAATACAACCAGATAAGCCCATGAAACTGTGAGGGATGTTATTTAAGCATCTTCATTTTTAGACTCAGAGACAAATGTCTTTACCCACCAGGCCACCTTGTCAGTGCTATATGTCATACATTGTGATTTAGTCCCAGTCTGTTGCTGTGACAGACACCAAGAGCAACCTAGAGGAGGAGAGGGTTTATTTCAGCGTGTGGATTATAGTCCACCACTGAGGGAAGTCAGGGAAGGAACCCAGGCAGAAACAGGAAGGCCAGGCCCACTTGCTATTCCGAGCATCATTAGGACCAATCATGGAAAAGCACAGCCAAGAGTACAGCAGAAGCTGAAAGATGCGGCTTTCTGACTCTCTTGCAGGCTCGTGCCTAGTTAGCTTTCTTATTCAGCTCAGGACCACCTCCACAGAAAATAGTGCTGCCCACAGCGGGTGAGGTGCACCTACATCAATTGATATTTAAGATAACCCTCCACAGACACACCCAGAGTCCAGTCTGACCCCGACAATCACTAAATTGAAACTCTCTTCTCAGATGACTGTAGGCGGTGTCAAGTTGACATTTAAAGATAAGACATGTTGCTTGCCTGTTTCACTTTTAATTCCTATTTTGAACTGGGGTCTCCTATAGCTCATTATGTAGCTGAGAATAACCTAGAACTTCTGTTCATCCTGCCTCCCTCTTGCCTTTTATTTTACTGATCTGTCTGCCCCTTTAACTCCTAATCATTCTTAGAATGAAAACTTGCTTTCACTGCCTGCCCCCCACCAACTTCTTGTTTGTTCTTATATCATACTGCACATCTGCCAGTGTTGCCTTAACCATGGATGGTATAGAACAATACATACAATTTTACCTGAGCTGGGTCCTTGGGATGCAGGGATATAGAGATCATCTCTGTTCCAGTGCATGATGTCAGATAAATGTTTTATTACTCCAAAAGAGTCAGAGAAGATGCTGGATGAAATGTAAGTTTACTTAAGACCAGACCTGCATTGGTCTTTCTTATTCCCATTCCTCTGCTCACAACTGATAAGCTCAACTTGCCATTCACACTGACAGAGCAGAACAGAATGACTCCTAACCTGATCAAATTTGAGCCACCTCTCCACCTTCCAGCTTTGAAACACAGTACCATTCTTTACTAAAGGATTTTACAGAGAGCTCACAATGCTGGCTCGTCCTGTTTCCATGCACCTGGCTCTTCCCAGCCTAATTTACTCTACTCTATAAAGTGAAAGCCCTGTGACTGGTCACTTTCAGTCAGCCTTCTCATTGCATCACCCTCTGTCTCCATCTTCACAACTATATCCCCCGCCCCTTGCTTTGCAGAAAGGATCTCCTCACCTGAGGCAGATTCATTTACTTTGAACCCTTCCTTTATTTTATTGATCTAATTTATTATTTAGTAGAATGTAAATGTTGCAAGTGAGGGACACATTAGTCACAAGGCTGCTGCGTCACAGAGCATTGTCTACCACTGACATCAACCATTGGCTACATTAATGCAATGGTCTTTTTTTTTTTTTTGACCTTAATAAAGCCCCAGCACAAATTTTGACCTTAATAACAGCCACAAAATAGAGAGAGATGGCTTAACTGTAAAAGAGAAAAAGTAGGCAAAACCTCACATAGAACATCTTATTGTACTTTGATCAACTGATGCTACATGGTAAAAATATTCCATGAGCTAAAAATGACAACAATTTTAATTACCTATGAGAGGATCAGTAATTAAGCTCTCAGAAGTGTTCCCATTAAGTACACCTATCAACATAATGAGGCGTTCGCTTTCCGTGCAGCAGTACTTGTTAGGATAAACTCTCGTGAAATGAAGATGATCAAAGAGGTTTCCCCCACGTACGAGAGTGCTGTCCTGCTTTCCGTCCTCTTGCTGTGAGGAAGTTTCCTGGTAAGAACAAATCAAGAAAGAACGTGCTTATATTGGCTTCAGGCTATAGTCCATGCTTGGGGGAAAGTCAAGGCAAAGACTTGAAACAGGGAGAAACAAAACAGAACTGGACAACATCACATCCAAGAGCAGGGAGAGAGTAAGGATAGACATACCTGCTGCCTGGCTCACTTCCTCTGTTCTGTGCTATTCAGGATTCAAACTCAGGGAATAGTGCAACCGCCAGTGATGAGTCTCTCCACCCCAGTCAAATAATCAAAGCTCATCTAAATAACCCCTCATTGAAATTCTCTCCCCAAGTGATTCCAGAGTGTGCCAAGTTGAGAATTCAACTATCACAAGTACATTATAAGACATCTCCTGTCACCTAAGATGAGATTCTAAAGTGCAAGAGATAAATCTTTCATGATTTCTGAAAACACTTATTATACCTGAGAGAGATCATCTCGGTAAGCCTCAACGACTTGGAGTGATCATTCCAAGAATTCTCCCTTCTCCATGTCTGTACACCAAGACATACACTTACCTTGAGTGTCTGTCTGTAGTACCTTCTACTTCGGTGACTTGTAACATCTTCACATTAAATCCTGATCATCTCTCTGAGATGTCTTCAATAATACATATGCTCTTATCTCAGGATAAACTCCCTGCAACTTTGGGATTTTCTAGAGAGCTCAACAACTGCTGTTTGACTATGGCTATCAACCTGCTTAATCACCCTCCATCCAAAATGTATGAGAAGAACCTGATTCAAGATACAGCATGTCACAATAACTCTGAGTATAAAGGAGAATCTATAGCCACTACTGTACTAAGCCAGCATAATCCCTAACAACAATCTAAATATTTGTCCTTATACCCACAGGTAAGTGGAATCTTCACTTCTCATCAAGGAAACCTCTTTGCAATAGAGACTGTTACAGAAAATCATAAACAATTAAAATGCAGAGTTGTGGAGTCCAGTCCCAATAGATACATCTTCAAAGCGCTCCCATGTCTAAGGTTCAGGAAGCATTGTGGAAGAAGGGAATAGAAAGATTGTAGGAGCCAGAGGATCCTGGAGTTTTCTGTGAGACTGTGTCTCTTGGGAACGTCATAAGCTATACCTATAAAGTCTCACATGACTTTCCAAACATAAACTGAATGAGGACAACAAAAATAGACATGCTAACCTGGGTGGGGTTGGGAAGGGAGAGCCCACAAGGCCTCAACCATGTACAAAGAACTAAGGAATGCCGAGAACAGGAAAAATAGTCTCCCCCTGGAAAGAGCATGCCAAATAGTTATCCAGTACCAAATGGTCAGCCCTAAAAATATACATGCAAGTAACATTATATAGACTGAGTAGGTTGTATTTAGTAATATGTATATATGCATACAATAACACTTAGTGGGAAAGAGGCCATCAATCTGAAAGAGAGAAGGAGGAGTATATTGGAGATCTTGAAAGAAGGGAGTGATGCTGAAAGTATATTATAATATCAAAAGGTAATAAAGAAAAAAAATACTATGATCACATTCAATTAAAAGTAAAAGAATTAGGATGAATCATAGAGTCAGTTAATAATTATACCCAGAGGGACCCACATATGATAAAAGAGTGCCTTGACTTAATTAGATATATTTTGTTTTGACATCTTTATAGACTTGGTGATTTCTGTTTAGAATTTTAAACTTTACTACATTGAGTTGTAACATAATTATTAATTATGGGTGGTGGATTAGGTTTCCCATATTATACCTGCTATAATTAATCAGTAGGGACCATCCCTGTACCAAATTAAAGGTTATCAGGCCCCATCTGAGGTAGAGGGTCAATTTTCATGACTGATTAGTCATAAACATAACTTCATTAAGAAGAAAATATGACAAGATGTCTTTGATAAATTTTATCCTATTTATGGGATTCCTGATTTTGTGAATGAGTGGCCTCTGATTCTTATGCTTTCTCTTGGGCTCTTTTCCTTCTGTTGGTTTGTTTTTTCCAACTCCAAAATAATATATTTTATTATATTTTTAAATCAATGAGTGAATGAATAAATAAAAATCCAGCCACTAGGGTAAATGTTAAGAATTGAACTGTCACTTACACCTGCTTGAGAGGGAAAATCAGTCTTCTCCAACAGATTGGATATACTGGGTAGATCACTTACTCCAGGACAGGCCTCATGTTCAGGAGTAGTTGACCAACATATAATGGACTCCACAGTTTCATGTGTGTGTGTGTGTGTGTGTGTGTGTGTGTGTGTGTGTGTGTGTGTGTTTTGATTGATTACAGTTTTGTGTTTTGCTTGTTTGTGTTTCACTTTGAGTGTGGGTTTATTTTGCTTTATTGGTTTTAGGGGTTTTTGTTGTTGTGTTGAGTTTTTGTTTTATATATGAGAAAGGATGTATAGTTGGATGAGTAAGAAGGAAGGGAGGATCTGGAAGGACTTTGAGAAGGGGAAGAATATGATCAAAATATTTAAATTTAAAAATTGCTTTAAATAATAAAAAAGAAAAGGTAACAAAATAAAACAATACATAGACATTTCAATAAAAACTGCAAAACCTGAACCCATAAAGAAGAATGAAAATGAAAAACCACTGAAAATTAATCCAAGGTTTTTGATTCTAAAGTTAAATTATCATCTTAGAGATCAAATAAAGGATATAAGATATTGGAGCAAATTGCTCATTAAAAACAAAAATCTGACTTTTGTTTGTAATAATTGTTACATGATAAAGTTGAAACAATGCTCAATAAAAAAAACTGTGTAACTAAACATAACATATTTTACTTAATTGATTACGCAAATGATGAATTTTGGAGGATACACAACACCCAAAACAAAGCAGATGCAGATCCTTAAATGGAGGCATGTGCTAAGGGTAATTACTCTTAGGGGCAGAATCATCATGAAGTTAAGTATCTATTTTTGCCTTGTTCTGGGGAACAAGGAGAACACACTACAAAATGCAGTGTTCACTCATGGAATAGTAGATAAGATAATATACATGCATGAATTTAGGTATTTTAAGAGTTTTGGCTTTATTTTAAAGGTAAATTAATCCACTAAGAAAAACACAGACAGAGACAGAGGGAGACGATTTTTATGCCTTCCTCATGATCAAACTAAAACACCAGAACTCAGTAGTCAATTTCAACTACGAAAATTAAATCTAGAATAATGCTTATGAAGAACCCAAGAAGTGTTTATTGAAGAAAAAATAATGACTGGAGTTCACTCAATGGTCATTTGCTAGTAGAGTGGATGTCAGTAACTTCACACAACATCTAGTGCACACTTGATAGACTTAATCCAGAAAAGTCACCAGACAAAGAACCAGTAAGCCCTGGTTGGGGAAAATGAGAAATTTCTGATTTCCAGAGTTAGCATTTTAAAATATCTCCTTTTCGACAAAATTATGCAGGAAGTAAGGAATGATGGCAGTTATTAGGAACTTTGAAGGAAGAAACTTAGATTTGGACCTAGTAGAAATACTTTTAATGAGCTGTTATGAATGTGTTCAGTCAGCTAAAGGGTGAGCCTGTCTGAAGAACTGGCGTGTAGAATTATGCTTCGCCTAATACCAGATCAGATAGTAGAAAAACTATCAAGTCACCCAAATATAAACACTGGAGTTGAAAAGTAAATAAGTGAAGTGAAAGTTTGTGAGGAGAGAGCAGCAGGTGAGAGAGAAGCAGTAAATGCAGGGACCAGCAAACCAAGCCATCGCGGCTGTGGCTGCTCTACTTACTGAACAAAGGAGAAGACGGTGGAGAATGCTGAACAGAAGAATCCGAGACCTGCAGAGCACCATCAGATGCACCAAACGTGGACATCACTGAACTGGGAGCATATATGCATACGTATAGAGTCGCTGGAGAGATAAAGGCAGAAAAGATATTTGAATCTAAGTGCCAAAACATCCCTCCATTTGGTGAAAATTATGAGTCCCGATGTCTAAAGGCCTAGTGAACCCCAAAAGGAGAAACTCGAAAATAGATACACAGTGACCAAATTATCAAAAGACAAGATTCTTCCTTTCAATTGTTTCCTTTCCTTAGCAATGAGTACTCTAACAGGCACCTCATTTTAACAATGAAATATTTATAGTTTCTACTATAGTCTCAGCTCCATAGTAACAAAAATAAATAAGCCTAGGCGTCTTTTCCTAGCACTTCATCAATTGATATCAGTGTGTTCAAGGCCCAACTCCCCCATGCTCTATCTACTCATACCAGCAACATGCAACATTTGACTCTTCATGTTCTACTGCTAAGTGTGAGTCAAATAAACTCTCTTCTTTCTTTTCTTGTATTGTTGTCAGAGAGCAGACCATCAATGTTCCTCGTGTGCATTTCTTTTTGTAACCACCCACCATCCTCCCATCCCTGCTTGTATGAATTTGCTAGGGTTGCCCAGCACAGGAACCACCATTGGTGTAGCCTGAACAGTGGACAGTTCTACAGTCTGGGGTTCCCAGTTCTGTATTCAAGAATTCTGAGTCAGCTTCCTTTGTCCTCTTGTCTTTCCTATGTGTGCACACAAGTCTATGTCCAAACATCATCTAAGTGGAGCAGCTACATTGCCTTGGGGCTTACTTCAAAGATCTCATTTAAACTGTATCACTTCCTTAAAGACTACTTCCAAATGCAGTTACCATTGGCGAAATTTGGAGTGATAACTTCAATTTGTACACTTTGGAGTACTCAAATTCAGCCCACCACATGGTTTTGTTCAAATCCAGTCTGCAATGAAGGCCATAACTCAAACCCACAAAAAAAAAAAAAAAAAAAAAAAAAAAAAAAAAAAAAAAAAAAAAAAAAACACATCAGGAACAGTGAAAGAGATAAAGTAGGTGAATATAAAAGCAGTGCAGATCTATATTTTTGTTTCATTTTTTTTCATTCTACTGATGAGAGTACCTGATGAAGAAAAAAGATCATAGTTTAATGGAACTATTTGGATAGTGTTGCATCTGTCTTTAGTTTTAGTTTAGTTCTGAGGTTTTGTATGGTATGTATTGATTCTCTGTCAGATAAGCTCTTAGCGAATATTTCTTCCCTCCTGTAAGCTGTGTTTTCATTCAGTTATTTCCTTTGTTGTGGAGAAGTTTTTCAATTTCATTTGTCAATTCTTGCTGTGATTTCCTGAGATGTGAGAGTCATTTTCAGAAAGTCCTTGCCTGTTCCTGTGCCTTGAAGAGTTTCCTCTAAATTTACTTCTGTTTCAGAGTTTGAGGTCTAACATTAAGGTCTTTGATATACTCTGAATTGATTATACCACTTCTGGGTCTAAACCTGAGGGACTCTAGGTTAGCATTCCTCACAAATACGTACCCAGCTGTTGCCTTTACAGTGGTATTCACAGTGGCCACACTGGGGAACCAGAGACTGCATTCATCAATAGATGAACAGATAAAGAATATGTAGGATATAAAATAGAATTTTATTCATCCGTGAAGAATGGAATCATCTCATTTCCTGGAAAATGGACGCAACTTGACATCATTATAACCAAAGATTCTGCCTCTGCTGACAATCATCAAGGCTTCCTTGTATCTGTGGCCACACCTTTGTAAGAGTTTCTGTTCTAGACAGGTGTAATTTTTAGTGTTGTTTCTGCTGTGCCCGATGATCACTATAAACCTGGATAAATGCATCTAATAATATCCATGCCACTGTATGACAGCTATTCTGCCTTGAAATTTCATTTGCCAAATAACTTACTCACATTGCCTTTAAACTTAACTTCCCACAAAATATCAGAGCATACACAAGATACACCCAAATATCTTGCCATGGTGAAATGAGGGTGACCTTTACCCCAATTCCCAATAGATTTTTTTTAATTATAAACATCAACAGCACAGCCTTTACTATCCACAATTCCATCCATCTTCTCATACATCTCACAACTCCTGCTCAATATTTGCTTTCAGCATTTGAGTTGCTCTGGCTCACCCCTGCAAACTTTTTCAAACTTGGAGTTTGGGTGGTTACAAGCAGATTTTACAAGCTTCCTAGATTGGCAGATACAAAGAAATATCAAGAACCTGCTCTCAATACCAACTTTTTGTCAACCAGCTTTCTGTCATCATCATGAATAACTGAGATGACCAACTTATAGAGAGAAAAGGTTTAGTTTAGCTGGTTTGGAATAGTTTGCCTATAATCAGTTGTCCCTATTGCTTTCTTTGGACATGTGATATGATACCACATTATTACAAGCAAGGTGTGGCACAGTAAACCTATCTTTTGAGTAGGCAAGAGAGGGAGAACAGGGTCTTATAATCCCCCTCAAGGACGTACCTCAATGACAGAAGACAGTCTGTTGGCCTCTACTTCCTTAAGCTTGTACTACCTCCTAATAGCATCATGCTTAGGGTCATTCCACTAAAGTGTTCATGGCAAGAACATCATTGTCTACAATGGATGATTTTATAAATTAAACCTTTTTTCCTTCCTAGAGTTTTGTCCTAGCTATAGTAAAATTCAATTCACAATAGTTGTTAGGAATCTAAAGGAGTAAAAAAATTATAATTCCTTGTAAAAATCCTTGAAAATTATGCCTGCCTGTGAAGGACTTTATTGTTTCAATAAGAAGGGCTATATCTACTTTCTAGACTAATTTGTTACACAAAAGACAAAGAGTGAGCACTAATGAAAATGATACTAGTTGTTTCATCAGTATAGAAAACAATGTTACCCAAGACTTAAAATTATTTTGCTAATTAATTTCACTAAAACATGAATGATTCTTACTCAAAAGATCTGGTCTATCTTGAAGCCTGGATGCAGATAAGAATTAACTTGACCTCTTTGTTGAGATAATGGCTTCCTTTCAAAATGCAAATGAAGACTTGGCAACTATATTGTTAATTAAGACAATTATTTGGTCTTAACATTTAGCTCAATTTTCATCATGGTTTTAAAATATAATAAATTTAACATTGGGAAAAACCACAATTTTAAATGATTTTTGATGTCTTAGGAAAGAACAGTAGTTAAGCATGAAAGCCTGCATTTGGATAACAGCTCACACATGAAAAAGCTGGCCATGGCCAAACAAGCCTAACACTCCAGTGTTATAAAGGGAATGAGACAGGGGATCTCTGTGGCCAGGGTACCTCCAGGCTCAGTGACAGATTCTGTCTCAAAGGAATAAGGTGGGGAGTGATAGAACAGGCCATCTATGCTTCTCCTTTGGTCTCTGCACCTACGTGTACAGGTATGTGCAACCACATCCATCCATGCATACATAACACACACACACACACACACACACACACACACCATACATTCCCATCCTCTTCTTCTTACACTCACAAACAAAACAAAAATATGCAATTATTTGAAATTTGAATGTATTGTAGGTTTACTAATAGAGGATCTATCTACAGTCTTCAATTGAAGCATTACTGTTTTTCAAAGCTGTGTCTGTGTTTATTAACTTCCTTCTGGCCCTATAGCCCAAGGTCATGGGTGGAGCAAATACCACTACAAATTAACCCATTAGACTGATTACAGAAATGAAAGGAAGGACATTAGGGTATCGTGTTCATTTCTTTACTGTTCATTTCTGTGCATCATAGATATAGGCAGCTACATGTGGGAGATGTGTTTATTACCAATAAGAATTGTTTTTAGAGTCTGCTTTAGTAATATCTCTGTATAAACATAAAAGAAAATAGATTTTTTTTTTAATTTTTAAATTAAATATGGACAGGAAGACAAACAAAAATATTCTACCACTCACTTCCTTAAAGCTCTTGGAGGATTTGTTTCCAGCACCCAGCAGAAACGGGGCAAGAACCTAAATCCACTACAAACACATTAACCAAATTCCCAGGGTCTTCCAGGGATGCTTTGGGTAGTAGAATTGCAAGTGCAGGCTCTTGGACATAAGGGTACAGAACCCAGTCAGACAGAGACCTTTCTCTCTATAACAAAACAGAATCAGGAATGCAATGAAGGACAGACAAAAGGTCTCATTCGCACTCTGCTTTCCCTTTAAGATCCCAGGAGGACCATTTTAGAAATGTTATACACGTCTTTCATTCTGTAGAGTAGAAAATAAATATCTGCTAGAAAGTGTGTCATAAAAGAAAATGAGAATTACTTGGCCCACTCGTGGATGAAAGCAATATTTCCTGGATTTTTCAATAGTCCAAATGAAAGTCAAATAAGGTTTATCACTAGCCTTTCTAATATACTTGAAACTTTTCACTGTGGATCAGGACTTAAATTCTTATCTCTAAGGCTGTCCTCAAATGTATTTTTCAGGAGTGATTAGTAAAGGGATCGTTGTTCTCAGAGGCAACAAGACACTTGATTGACTCATCCAGACTCAAGACATGCTACTAAGAATGGATCATTGAAGTGTGAAGGGAAAACAGCCAGTTCTCATTTCACACTCATTTCTCAAAAAAACTATATTAACAATGTCTCCATATCATGCAGCTTCCTTCAGGACGAGAAGGCTGCTCCCCATGAATCTTCCTTTTAAGAATAGTAAAGTAACTAGAAATGACGATTGAAAAAAATAATAAAGTATTTCTAAGTGTCAGGATAAATTCACATGTCATTCTACCAACACAGGATGTCATACTCTTGAGGGAGGGTGGTGATGTTGCCATATCTGTAAGGATCATCCTTCCAATATACAGGACTCTCAGTGCCTTGACTTCCCTTTATGCCATGATGTTGTCCCCCAACTTGCTCATCCTCTTTCTCGAAGAACATGGACTTCTTCCACACATCCGTACTCTTTGGTTAGACTGCATCCTCAGGCATCGCCATGGTCCTCTTCAAACCCAGGGTTTACACCCAATACCAAGATTCCTTTTGACTGTCTCTACCCACTTGAGATCATCACAGTAGAGGTTCTGCATCAAGCAGAACCTCTGTTGAATCATCTCTACCAACAACTTAGCAGTGCTGGCAAGTGTCTTTATAGCATTTACTTATATCTCGGGTACTTTTATTGATTGATTTCATCTTTACAACAATCATGAGAATCATGAGTTATTTAGTATCCACACTTCTTATGATTGAAAAGCCTGAAGCCCACAGAAACTTGCCTAACGTGCGTAGACAAGTTTTACTGATATGTTATCTAGTGTGTTCTTCTGTCAGTGCAAGTAGATACTTCACACATCATGACCAGGAGCATGCCTCCTGTGATAAACAAAAAATAAGAGAGAGATTCTGATTAGTTATCACTCTTTTGTTTTTGTTTGGTTGTTTGTTTTTTTCGAGACAGGGTTTCTCTGTGTAGCTTTGTGCCTTTCCTGGAACTCACTTGGTAGCCCAGGCTGGCCTCGAACTCACAGAGATCCACCTGGCTCTGCCTCCCGAGTGCTGGGATTAAAGGTGTGTGCCACCACCGCCTGGCTAGTTATCACTCTTATCAATAAAATATTGAGTATTTTTTAAGCTAGACTTCTCAGCAAAAATCATGTTTGTTATGCCATAATTTGAAGATAAGTCACACCAATTATGGACATGAATGCAATATGCATTTTAAAATGCAATTTTCAACTTATGAGCAGATGAATGGATGCTAGGTCAGCTTACTAATTTTGTATTTTTCACTTTGTGTTTGGTGAGTTTTTCTTCACAAATATGACTCTTGCATTCTGAGCAAGTATTGTTTAGTCTAAATGCACTTGTCTCAGAGCCCTCTTTGATAGTCACTCTGGAAGCTTCTATGAAACACTAGTTGACCTGTGTCCTATAATAGGAGCACTAAAATCATCTATTCTGACAGCATCTCTTGTTGGATGGGGTCCAGCTGAGGCTTGAGCTCAGTTTTGTTTGGCCCTTGAATGGAGGCTGATGTTTCAGGCCCAGAACAGTTACTCTGTTTTGTGACAAAGTCTGTCTGTGATGACAACAGTGATGAAATCTGATTTTGAATTACACAGTTAACATGTGGTAGATGCTGAAATTGGGTTTCAGTCAGGTGACAGCTGACAAGAAATCTGGAATATGCTTCCTTATTAGTATTTAATTCATTTATCTGTGTTTTATATGGAGTCTATTGTTTGGGGAAATACAAAATAAGTATCAAAATTGTGTTCCCAAACATTGGTATACTTTTGCCTACTTGTATAATTTGTGTTTGTAGTAAGACCAATTCCTCTATCCTGGTATTTTTAGACTAAATGAAACCAAACCTCTAGAATGTCAGGGTCACTTTTGATGATGGAATAATTCCATTTGAGATAATTTAAATAAAGATATTTTAATTTTAAGGGAAACTAGAGAAACCTTCAAAACATTTTTACTGGTAAATAAAAAGAAAATTACAACATTTCTTAGGATTTCTGTGATTGTCCTTCTCAAATTATCTAGTGTGTTCAACCTGTCTGCATTTTTAAATGATGGTTATTAGGGGATATGAGCACTTTCATTTCTACGATCAGAAAAGGCTTCTCAATCTTGAATAAGAAATCGTAAAATTCTATATTTTTGAACATACACGAAATTTAGAAAATAAATCCTTACCTGTTATTGAGATTTGAAGTAAATTAACAAACCAAATGGTAAGATCTCTTTCAATAGTCAATGAAGCTAGAATCCATAGTGGAGTAAATGGGGTAAGACTTACTCTTTATCATGGAAAAAAAAATCCTGTTTGCTTAAACAAATATAGAAGAGAGCTTACAAAACAACTCTCTTTGGTAAAAGTGGGAGAAAATGGAACTGTGGTCCCTGAGAGAAGGGAAACAAATGAGATGAGCCTCTTCCTGTTGTGGCTTCCCTCTGTGGGCACATCTGTATTGTAATACAGAGCTGGACCTAATCAGGCAGAAAGCAAGTGAAGAGACAGGAACTGGGGACACCAAATAATGCAGAAACCATCTTGAAACTGACCAGCAGAGGAGCATCCTAGAGAAATGGCTACGGAAATATGAGTAACTTCTGCAGAAGTTTAAGATACCTGAACTTGTATTGGCCAAATTCTTTACAAAATTGACTTTTAAAAAAAAATGAGAAGATACAAGAGCTTGCTAGAGCTTTTGTGACAAACATTACAAACTAAATGGGCTTAGTATAGTAGTGATTCATCATCGCTCTCAGAAGCTAAGGGTTGGAGGGAGCTCTAGTTTGATTTCTGTTACTGTGATTAAAAACCGTAAGCAAAACAGTTTAAGGGATGGAAGGACTTATTTCAGCTTACTGGTTACAGTCAACCATTAAGGGAGGTCAGGGCAGGAACTCAAGAAGAAGCATAAACCATGGAGGAACACTGCATGCTCTCCCACCCATGCTTAGCTGGCTTTCTTATACATCTCAGGACCCCCTGCCAAGAAATAATGTCACCTACAGTGCTCTGGGACCTCCTATCTTTCCCAATAGATATTTCTAGGTCAATCTAATCTGACCAATTCCTCAATTGAGACTCCCTTTTCTAGTGACTCTAGGCTACATAAAAATGGAGCTAATATGAGAATTAAAATCTGATGATCACTTTAAAAGGTACCATGAACTCTAGGTCAAGCTGCAAATGAACAGAAAACACTAGACCCCTGCTAATGTCTGCTAGTCTAGCTACTTTGCCTTCCCAAAACTCTGCTAAGTTACCTCTCCACTCACACATTACATACACAAACTAGAATAGAGTAGAAATTGGAGAAATCAAGCTAGAACTGACCCGGAAGCTTCTACTCCAAGACATGTCTTTCATAGCTCTCATTACCAAGGGAGAAAATAAATCAGTATTTCTATCTGCCTATAAATCTTAAGAACAACTACAATGTACAGTCCATAAATATGTCCCAGTAGTACAATCATGGCACATTGTCTTGGAAGCAACCAATACCTATCTAATTGCTCGTAAGTTCTACTCAGTAGGAAGAAATGCATGCCTATTACTTTAAAGCTAGGCAAATATATGTGGTTGGTAACATCATCAACTCTAGAAAATAAACCACGGCCACCATTTTCTTAAGTCAATATAATTACTGACTGTATTCTAAATACTTATTCTTGTACTCACAGACATATATAACTCCCAACCAAGAAACTTCCTTCTGCAACAGATGGAAACTATGATCTAAAACTGACCAAATTGCAGAGAATAAGTGACTATGGGTTGCCAAGCCCCCATATATTACATCTATAATAGAACTTCTACATCTAAGGCTCAGGGAACACTATGAAACAAGGGGTGGTGTGGTGATATATTGTGTACCCTAATAAACTTGCTGAGAATCAGAGGACAGAGCCAGCCACTACATTAGACATAGAGGTCAGGCAGTGGTGGCACACACCCTTAAATCCTATCACTTGGGAGACAGAGATCTGTTTGGATCTCTGTGAGTTCAAGGCCACACTGGAAACAAAGCCAGGCAATGGTGGCACACACCTTTAATCCCAGTACTAGGAAGCACACACACCTTTAATCCCATTAAGTGATACCTGGGCAGAGAAAGGTCTATAAGGCGTGAGAAAACAGGAACTCACTCTCTTTAGGCTGAGGATTTCGTAGAGGCAAGAACTAGTGGCTGGCTGCTCTGCTTCTCTGATCTTTCAGCTTTCACCCTGATATCTGGCTCTGGGTTTTTTTATGAAAAGACCATCTAAGAGTCAAAAAACAGGGTGGTAATATTAAAAGATCCAGAGGACCAAGGCACCTGCTGCCAGGTATGAGTCTTCTCGACATTACAAGGAAGCCGCACCTATGAAATCTCAAAAACATGATTACCTAAACAAGACCTATATAGTGAGAGCGCCCATTGACATGATATTTCTATGAATATATGGGCAGCACAAAGTGGACCTGATAGGTGAAATAAAAAGGCCACAAGGTTGGATGGGTAGGGAATAGGGGTGGATCTGGGAGGAGCTGAGGGAAGATGTGAATATGGTCAAAATTCATTGCACAAAAATCTCAATGAAATAGTGCTTGTTTTTTTTTTTTTTTAAAGATTAATCAGAAATACAAAGACCTACCATCTCTAGTGACTTTGAAATAAAATAAATTCTAGAGGGCTTAATAATGTCTTATTTGAAGACACAATCAAGTAGGGATGGCTCTCTTCTAAGGAAAGAAAATCACCAGAGAGCTCTCTGTCCCATATGGGGACATGGCCAGAAGATGGCTGCCAGCTAGGATATAAGCCCTCACCAGCACCCACACAGGAGCCCCCGAGTCCTGGGCTATCTTGTGACAAGCACCACACTGGAGCCCCCCAGTCCTGGGCTATCTTGTGTCCTAAACAGTGAGGAAATGAAGCTTGATTGCTTAAGTCATTGAACCTGTTGTATTTTGAAACATGTTCTGAGACACAAACTCAACAGCAAAGACAAATCCCTTCAATCAAAAGCACTGAGATAAGTAACTAGATATTTGCTGTGTGGCCCTTACCTCCTTACCTCAGATCTGACCCCCAGATGAATTCAGATGTATCAATTTAAAATTGAAATCGAAAACCATAAAACTGTGAGGAAAATTTTCAAAAAAAAATTCCAGAATATGATTTGGATAAGATAAGATAAGATATAAATAAAGTAAAATGCCAGATTAAAAACTAACAATGACATTGTTAATGACTTTCTGGCAAAGCCATCATGTCATTATCAGAGTTTCAGTTGAAAAAAAATATAGTTGTATCACATTTAAGATATTCACACTTTGGCCTTGATTACTTAAAGCTAAACTTTGACATTACTAATAATTATAGAAATATTTTGTAAACATTAACTGTTTGTGTTGATTATCAGCAATGAACTCAAATGCAAACTTTTGACACAGATTGAGTATTTAATAATCTGAAATGTTTGTAAATATACATGGAGATTATTTCAGTATTCATTCCAAAATAATAACTTATTTTTAAGTTAGAAATAAAATTATAACAGACTATTTAGATAATAGCTCTGAGAATATGTCTCACATATCTCCAACTGCATGGGTGCTGGATGGCCCCAACTGCAGTGTTCTAGAATCTATCATCTTATTTATGGTAAAGCCTATTTCCATAAAATTGAGCATCACCAGGATGAGAAAGTGTGCCCATCCCTCAGGAAATCAAGACTTGTTTACTTTGAGCTGTCAATTCCTAGAAAACGCTAATAACATTTTCCCTTTAGATCTGCACTACATTCCAAACATAACCATCAGCTCTTCCTTTTCTCTCTCACGTACACCAGATGCCATGATGTGATGGTTCTCCCAGCCCGCCCTGTCTCCTCTCGTGCATAACCAATTCCTCTAACATATTTGATATATTTAATCTTATCTCATTCTTGCTGTCTTGGAGTCCCAAAACTGACAGCTTCTCTTCCCTTTATCATCCATTCTTGAATATTTAAATTCTAAACTCATTTTGTATGGAAAATAAGAAGCACCGAGGCATAGTGATTGCATGACATGACATGTAGAGACCTGTTGGGCCTATATAGAGATCATCCACAAGTCATGACTGAGGAATCCACCTGAGAGTGTGGTGTGGCACAAATCACTGTGTGACATGGAGTGACAAGGGTGCCTGTCGGGGAGAAGCTGCTCAGTTGGGAAGTCAGAGCACAGAGTAAAGGCATAATACAGAAATAAACCTATGAATAATTACAAGGTAGATCAGATATAAATATGCCAACATGTACGCATGTGCACAAATCCCTAGCTAGGTCAACTGAAGCCATCCTCTCAGACAAGCACTCTAGCATCAGGCCTCAATTTCTACAGGTTATTTTTCTCTGGGGGTGGGGGGAACCTGTGAATCCAGGAATGGCCCAGAGAAGTTCAAGATGAGCCTGGTACTTTCTGTTATAGAATATAGCTTAGAAATACTCATGAAATAATGGGGACACAGTAATAATAGAGAAGCCAGCTTGAAAGACTCTCTGCAGCTCAGTTGGGTATAATTTGAGCACAAACATAAATAACATGATCGGTTTGGCAAGCTATGAAAATATAATTAAATTAACAAAGTTTGAGCAGGAACAGAATAGGTGCCTACTTTCAAAATAGTCCTTAATAATAGTAGGAGAAAAAATGAATTCACTGTTAGAGAAAACAGGGTGGCAGTTCTCAAAGCGAGTGAACAAAATGAACACTATCAGAGAGGGACTGATGAAAATTCAGTGAGCATCAGCATCATGGCTGCTGTATCACCACCACAGATGGACAAGCTGTGTCTAATCCCAAAAAAAACACAAGCAAACAACAATGGGCATTTTATAACAACAACAACAACAACAGAAATTAGCCTACAGTTTAAAAAAATATATCAAAAACTAATGGCAAAGGCCGAGGAACCATTCCAGATAGAAAGAGTAAAGAGACACTCACACTGAAAGAAAATCTAGATTATGAATGAGTTCTCTCTCTCTCTCTCTCTCTCTCTCTCTCTCTCTCTCTCTCTCTCTCTCTCTCTCTCTCTCTCTTCCTCCTCCTCCCTCCTCTCTCTCCCTTCTCCTTCCTCCTCCTCCTCTCTCTCTCAGGAAAATAAGAGACCTGAGAAAGCATGGTGATGAGGTGGTGGGGATGTGCAGTTACTTTCCTTATTTGTCATAGTGTCATGGTTATGCAGAGAACGGTCATGTGCTTAGGACATGCATTCAAACTTCCAACGATGTTAGAATGGCAGAAGGCAGAATCCTTTCTAGTGGCTAAAAAAAACCCAAAAAACCTTTCTTAACTTGAAACTCTTTTAATTTGAGATTGTACTAAAAAAATAAAGTACACAGAATAAATTTAGAGTTGACTGTGTTTCATTAAGGTTTATTTAAATAAATGTGTGTGTGTATGTGTGTGTGTGTGTGTGTGTGTGTGTGTGTGTGTGTGTGTGTATTGGACTGGATGTGCATGTTTGTATATGTGTACATGTCTATGCTTATATGTATGTTTGTGTGTGTGTATGTGTGAAAATGAATTTTAAAAGTTAAAGCCAGATCCTTGGGGGGTCTATACTGTGGAGTTTATAGAAAGTGATTTCTAGGTAGACATGGATTTTGGAATATATGACCTGAATGCTTTCCTTTCTTGACAAAGCATTAAAAAATCATAAGCTATTATAGTTTTCTAAAGATCTCATAGGTTCAGGGAGATGAACAGAGTTAAATGTTTAATGTCAAATTCAGTTATATAATAGAAGTACTGGCAACACTAGATTGATAAGAAATAACTTCAATTCAGTATCCCTAAGAATCACACAGTGGGTTGGTGATTAAGTATTTGTGTGCAGTAAACAGAACTAGTTAATTTTGTTTTTAGGAAGATGAAACACAAATAAGAACTTTCCTGGAAAACCTTTCCAATCTTTAAAATTTAAAAGATGAGGACCAACAAACTAAAACTAAACATCTGAGGCCCGTGTTCTGTTTGGTTGAAAGGACTCAGAACATTCGAGATATTCCCCAATCTGTGTCTATCATTACACATCCTGAGCAGGCCAAGAAGAGGCTCCTACAGGGGAAGCAGCTGTTCTTACTTTATTAAAACAAAAACTAAACAAGTCTGTTACCTTCTCCTTAATCCAAAAGTAACCTGAGTTATTCATTTACAAGCAATTTTGTGGTACAGCAAGGGTTCCTTTGAGCCTGTGTCCCAGAGAATTCCAGGTCCAAATCTGGTCCGCCAAGTTTTAGATTTCTGTAATTGTTACTTCTCAACATAGGAGATAGCATCCTTTTATTTTTTCAAACTCTTGAATATGTCCTCCCAAATCGCTTGATTGAAATACTACTTATAAGAAAGTATTATGAAAGATCTTTCTGCACAAATATTTGCTTAGATATCTATTTCTAGTCTTATTTTCCCCCAAGCCTTCCATGCATGATATTTTCACACTATTTAAATTGTTTAGTTGAGGAAATTTACAACCTAAATAAATACCACGGCTAGGTAGTTCTGAGGCTGGTAATGATAAGACTTTCAAAAACATTTTTAGAATGAGGGGAAGGAGTACTGATGAACATCCAGAGGCAGCGCCAGTGTAGAGGACCTGAAACAGTACAGCATCACCCACATAAATAAGGCAATCACTCTCTGAAGAGGGTCTTCATTGATTAACCACTATTAAAAGCAACAGCTCTGCCCCGCCTCATGTAGGCCCCAATCAATACTGATACCTTTTCATTTGTTGTCTGAAGATGTGAAAGAGCCTCTTTATTATCTCATCCACATCCAACCTTATGTGTTTTCTAAAAGCTCAGGAAGGTAAAGCATCCTTCTTCCGATTGGAGAGGGACTTCTGCCATGAGCTGAGAGCACATTCATGTCACCAATAGCTCTGTCCCTACTCTGCTGCCAGCTCTAGAGAACAAGAATCAAACCTGTGGAGCTCCCTGGACATCGTAGGATGAAACACATTTGATTAACTGTGACATGGGCTAAGAATGACACGGCAAGAGAGGTCTGGGCATATGGAAAAGGGAAGAGTAACAAGATGTACCGTCGAAGAACCACCCAGGTCAAAACCAATACCCGAAGGACGTGTGAATGTGTTGCAGTAACTAGAGAGGGTAATCAGAGTCTAGGCAGGGAAACGTGGCTGTTCTAAGACGTGGAGTCTGTAAAATAACAGTGGAGCATTGTAAGACCTGAGATCTGCTGCTGGTTTGTGCTGGTTAGGGATGAGGCTGAAGGCAGAGGCAGCAGATCCATAGGTCAAGACTTATTTCTAATTCAGCTTTAAGGAGACAGGAATGTGTTTTACAGAAATGAGAAGTCAGTTAAGGTTGTCACTCAGGAAGTGACTCTTGGTTATGGCTCACCGTTTGTGTTGGCCAGCTACCCCTGGGAATGGGACCTGCCCTAGAGTGTAGTTGATAAGCCCAGTGGTACTCCATTAGAGAAAACTGACTTTTCCTTTGCCGGCAGGTTATCAGCTACAGATAGCATCTTAGATAAGGGTGAGACCCTGTGTCCCCTCCCCTCTCTCAGTGCTGGAATTTATCTGGCTTGAATCTGTGCAGGTTTTGTGCAAGCTGCTGCAATCTCGGTGAGTTCATATGGGCGTCAGTCCAGTTATATCCTATCTCCTGCATCCAATAAATTTCTGTTCAGCGCTGAACAATCCTGTCTTCATCTTCAATACTTTTCCCTAAAAACCCCATTTAGTCACCTAGAATTGTGGACTCCATGTCTCTGGCTGAACATGTCCCCATGACCTGCCAAGAATACCTTGCCTTCATGTCATGGTGGCTATCTGATTTTCACTTTCTCTTGTTTTCTTGCTCTTGGGGATCTTAAGTCTTGACCACCCAGGTGAATTCTATAAAGTTCCATAGACATTTTAGCTTGTTTGGTGCTCCTTTGTGGTGGAGGAAATCTGGTTCCAGCTATTCCACAAGAGCTAGCACACAACTCAGGCGACCAATACAGCTTCTTCTTGGATCAGGCATCCATGACACAATCACTCCTTGCCCCATCCTACTTCATTGGAAGCAACAACTAGCTCAGCTGCAGAGACTTACACGATATTTAAAATAATAAGAGCAGCTATCATGATACATTAGGTGTCAAATTCTGTAATGAATGATTTTTATCAATTATCTTATTTGCCATTTTTGCAAACTCTTGCTAAAATCTAGCAGGACACACACCTGTCTGTACTGATAAGGAAACATACACTTCAATGAAAAGACCATGATAAGCATGAACCCTGGACTCATCTGTCTGACCCTTTCCATCATCCTCTCTAATTGATGTAAAAATGTCCATTAACAAAATTACATTTCAAGGAAATTAGTCCTCTGCAAACCACTTTTCTCCAGTGACAGTATCTCACAAGACTGTTAAGAACCAGTGCCTGCTTTCTTCCCATTTACATAAACACTTTCTTTTCAATACACTCAAAATGTTTTCCATTTTCCTAGGGACAAAACTAAACTAAGAATCCCTGTTCAACTCTGAAAACTACATTCTCAGTTCCAATTAAGGCTGCTCCATGTGGAGTTGTTATTAAGGTTTTACATCGGATTCTGTAGTCAAATTTACAACTGTTTCTAAGAACTGGTGAGAGTCCAGCATTTTATGGAGAAACATGCTGTGAGGAAATGATTACTGTTTAGTTTACTTTTTCAGGAATAAAAAAGTAGAAGGAAACTAATATTTAAAGAGAGATGCACTGGCTACCACCAGAAAGTCTCAGTGGGGACATTTGCAAATGCTTTCTCGGGAAAACCCCACAATTCATCAGATAAAGAATGCATGCAGTGTTGAAAAAAAAAAGTAATTGAATATATTATTTGTTGGTCAGTATTACCAGGTTCCACAAACAAACTTGGAGAGCTTATTGTCAAGACCCTGTGCTTGAACTAGAAACAGAAACTCTCTAGTAGAGATGCCAAGGTTTTATGGATCTATTACACAATGGCACCATGCTACCTATAACAAATATGTAATTGTGTTCTTCCATTTCTCTGTCTTCTTATTCTCATGCAACTTTTCGATATGTTCCAAACAATTTTTTTTTATTTATCTATCTTCTGATTTTATCAGTTCTGCCCACTGAGTTGTTCAAACTATTTTATTTTATAGACACATTTATTTTTATTTTAGGTGTATGGGTGTTTCGACAGCATGTTTGTATGTGGACCACGTGTGTGCAGGGCCAACAGAGGCCAGAAGAGGGTGTTGGGTCCTCTGTAATTGGGGTGATAGGTGGTGGTGAGCTACCTTATGGGAATCCAACATGGGTCCTCCGAAAGGGCAGCCAGTGTTCTTGACCACCGTGGAACCATCTCTCCAGCCCGATTCTTTTATTTATTCATGATAACAGTGCTTAGAATGTAAAGAATCACTGTCTATGTGGATTAAAGATTAGAAGATTTGGGCTTAAGTAGTCAGGTAGTAAATATGGCCATCTTGTGAGCCATACAGTTGCTGTTGCGCTGCTCAGATCAGTCTTTGTGATGTGAACATGAAGTCGCTATGGAAGTCCTCCACTGTATTTTTATTTGTAAGAGTAAGCCACAGAGCAGGATGGATTGTCTGTTAACACTGCTGATTTTTCTACCTATGCTCTCCTGTGGTCTTGATTTAAAGCTCAGAATGTTCTATTATGATGGTTCTCAACCTTCCTGATGCTGCAACTCTTTAATACAAGGTTGTCACGTTGTGGTAAACCTCAACCATAAAATTATTTTCGTTGCTAGTTTATAACTACAATTTTGCTACTGTTATGAATCATAATGTAAATATCTGTGCTTTCTGATGGTCTTAGACAACCCCTGTGAAAAGATCGTTCGACCTCCAGGTTGAGAACTGCTGTTCTATTGTGTTTGCAAGGGTGGCACTGGTCAGCTGTGTTACATGTGCAACATCAAGTCTTTTTAAACACAAACTCATATGTTTCGTTTTGTATTTTTGTGTCTTAGAAAGAAGAGAAGTTGGTGTGTTTTCATGCTGAAAGAGAGACAGGATGGAACAAAGATGCAACTGTAGTCATGAAAATTTTCACTTTATAAACAGTCTGCCAAAAGTGCTGTACATGAAATCTGTTTTACTCACCTAGAGCTGAGGCTGGCTGATGTGTAATTAAATAACAAAATTAAATCAATATTTACATTAATACCCAAATAAATAGCAAATTATGGTTTTAGCTCAACAATAGAAAAATATAAGTATCTCTGACATTGATCAGTTTGAAGGAAGGTAATCCTTTCCAAGTTTACCAGAACTATGGTAAGCCATGGTAAAAGTAGGTAGTCATACTCTGAGGGTCCCATCTCATAACTTCACGGAGGTAAACACAGAAAAAAGAATTCACAAGAGACCTGGAACAAAGGGATAATAGACAACACTATCTTTTCCACAAGAATTTGTGAGTAAATTCCCAAATGCCCATGATAAACTGAGAAGAATTAGTGAGGATTGAACTTACAACAATAGTAAAGGGAACTGGATGAAAGAAAGAAGATTCTGGGTACCGAGTCCTCTGCTGAAGAGTCTGGATGACCACACAGTGAGGATGGATAGAACCCATTGCTGCATTCCACACAGCCAGACCCCAGCACATGGGGTCATGGGGACTCTGTACCCTTAGCAGCCCTAACAACCCCATGGGCTATGGCAGCCTGAGCTTCCACATGGTAATGGCTACTGCTGCACTTACTGGCCTGGAATTCACGGGTCTAGAATCTTGAACTCTTAAAGTCTCAGTGATGGTTCAGCTCCCTCTGCTGCTGTGTGGGCAGAAAGCAGAAGACTGAGAAGTCAGTCCTGCTCTCTAGAACTTCCAATGCAAGACATTAGTCTTCTAGAAAACATACTTTGTTCAGGGTTGTGGGGCTGGATGAGTTGTTTAAAATCTGTTGGTGTTTCAGCAAAATTTACGGATGTAGACACATCACAGAAAAGTTTTTTTTTATTTTTAAGTCTACTCTGTTTATAACCTACCTCACACAAGAGTAGAAATATACATATAATATAAAAAAATGGTATCAATAAATAAAAATCCATACCAATATAAAATATGTAAGATTAATAGTTGTTTTTTTGGATTAGATTCAATAATCTACCCTTTTATATTATCATTTCTATATCTCCTCTTTTCTTTTTACAATGAGATCCCTGAATCTAATCTCTTTTGTGTAGATGTAAACAACCATCTTATTAAATAAGAAACACAGAACCAATGCAAAGAAGAAAGCCAAGAGGTCAGAGTTAAGAGCTAAAACCTTACCCTTCCTCCTGCTGTGGTCCTACCTCTCCGAACCAGAGCTACTTCCTGTGTTAAAGTCTTTATATAAAGTTTCTGCTTTGCCTTCTCATTGGTTGTAAAACCAACCACATGACCGCCTCGTCACGGCCTGTCTGTATAGACCTCCAGGTTTTCTATGATTGGTATTGAGATTAAAGGCATGTGTATCCAATACTGGCTGTATCCCTGAACACACAGAGACTTACCTAGCTCTGCCTACCAAGTGCTGGGATTACAAGCATACACCACCACTGCCCTGTGTTCCTATGGCTTGCTAATAGCTCTGACCCCCGGGCAACTTTATTTATTAACATACAAATAACATCTTAATACAAATAAAATATTACCATACTTTTGTTCAGCTTTTGTTCTGACCATTACCAATAACAACTTGTTAAAAAAAAAACCCTAAACAATGACAAATATCCATAATTTATTTTTGGGAATGTGGGTGTAGTTCTCTAGACTACTTCCTGCTGATTGGGGGCATTAGGTAATCTTTGGAGGAACCTGAGAAAATTTAGCATTATGGTCAAGTCCCGAATGGAGTAGTCTGTGATACTAGATCATCTCAGGCAGTAGCTTTAAAGCTGTTCTGGATGTAGAACTCAGAGAAAACTGCAACAAAGGTGCTCTGAAATGCTGGATCATCTGGATCATCCATTCCCATTGGAGAGTTTCCAGGGAATCTTCCTTAATTAAACCTGGTTTTTCTTAACTCAGAATGAATGCAGAGCCTCTCATTTCCTGTGGAAATAAAAGCAGAACCTCTTTCCCTAAGCAAAACATCTTCTGACTTAAATTTTGAAGTCAAGATTTTTTAAAATATGTAGGTGGCTTTAATCTAGCAGCTTTCATAATCAAATGTCTCTTAGCCATTAAACAATTTACAAAGAAACTTGACAATGAGAAAGAAGATCAGTTTTTTCTAATGTTATGTCATGTTTAATGTAGATTATAAAATCCTCCAAATGTATATACCAGCATATGCCACAAATGATCTGTAGCTCAATATGGCTCTGAATGATAGTTCATCAAACTTTTAAAGATAAATAAATGTCGATGGCTAAGTATATCCATGATTAACTAAATATTCCAGAGTTCCTAGAAGTTCAATAGTATGACACTATTAAATTCATGATATTTTCACTCTTTGTAAACATATAGATATAGTAGTCCATAATCAGGAATATAAAAATCCCAAGATCAATACTTTTATAATAATATCAGGAAAACAAAATATAAAACCATAATTCTATGCAAAATAGGTAGAGTGGGAGCCAGGTCAATACATAGGCAGATACTGGGGCAAGGTAAAAGGGTAGCTCATAATGTGACACTAGCATTTGTAGTGAAAATGGGCTATATTATTTTCTCCACTACATAAATGCCTGAAATCTTATTCATATAAAATTTACCACTTTCAAATATCAGTGTATCTACACGGTCAAGTCTGAGTGAATAGGAATTGATCTCCTCCAAAGAGGTCAGTTTAACCATCACCACAAATGATGTTAATATGCTTACCAAAGACAGTGGTGACCCAGCATGAATATTTCTCTAAGCTACAATTTGCCAAACACAAGCCACAAGTCCCCAAGTCAGTGTGAGGTAAACGTCTTGGTCCCATGGCTGTGAGAATCACTGATCAGCAATTTGCATTGTCACATAATTTTATTGTATGGCCACTCCTCTGCTCTTGTCTCTCTCCGCCAAGTATGGAAGGAGCAGTTCTCCTTGTAAACAGGTTGAAAGACTCACAGACTATGGAGTATGTCTTGCGACCTTGGGACATTCCTCTTGGGACATTTTGACAATGAACAAAACCAAGGGGTAAGGGAAAAGCACCAAAAAGAGCTACTGGTCTTTTGGACAAGGAAAAGAGAAGAATGATGACTGTGAACATTAGAAGCAGCGTTTAAGGATGCTTTCAGTGTCCTCTTTGTTACTTGACCTTAAATACCACTATTGGTATTTAATTAACTTCCATTAATTTCAATGTAGTTTTTGTTTGTTGGTTTGGATTTTATATTTTAATAGCATATCAGTATTGCAAATCAGCTTTGTTCTCTATTTAAAATTTGTTTTTAGTTAAAATATTACATCATTTTTCTTTTTCCCTCTCTCTTTCCCCTCTCCAATTCCTCCCACGTTCCCTGCCCTTTAAAAGTCATTGCCTCTTTTTCTTTATTATTTTACATATATGTAAATGAATAAATGCATAAATATGATCTGCTGAGTCTGTTCACTGTTGTTTGTATGTATATGATTTTAGGAATGATCACTGGGCATCATATAATTAATAATTGTCAGTCTTAACTATTTCTAAGCATAAGCAGCACCCTCTTTCTCAGGAGATGATGTCATCTCACTGGAATTTACCTAATTATTCCTTCTCTGTTCCCCACTGTGTACTTAAAACCACTATCTTCACACATCTTGTTATTTTCCTGTCTTCTACACTGTCTGATGGAGCAGTATCCCATAGTTGTAGGGATAGTATCTGGCCTCTGGTGGGAATTAAATCAATATCATTTTAATACTCACATTATGGCTTGTGTACAGGATCATCTGTCGCGTGATGACAGCCTAGAAAAACATAAGCTATTAACTGAGTTCAATATGATATATGAAAGATAAAGGTAACAATAATTTAGATTAACTTAGTTATTGCAACTTTGATTATACCTTATCACCTCTTTTTATCTATTTCATACTCTTGTGGCTTAAGGAAAATATTTCTGTTGGCCAGGTTTACAGATGAATGCCCAAAGCTCAATGGCCTAGGTAGTTTAACCAAATTTCTTTGATAAGCAACACAGGGTTTTTCATAATAGATTCAGAACTCTTTGCTGTACTCAAAGACCATTTAACAGAATCAGTGTTTTATAAATACACTAAGCATATTCCTCCAGCAGAAATCATATTCACAAATTGCTTACTTGGCCCACATTACATATGCACATGTGTTATATATGTGCATATGCATATAATATATGTGTGCAGATGTGTATATTCACATATATTCAAAGCTAATTTAATTTTTGGGGGAAAGATTTATTTCAAATCACACATTACTATGGAAGGCAAATTTTATTGGTATTAAAATGACAAATCTTAAATAAATAAATTCATGAAATAGTGAACTGATTCTTGGGACAAGAGGAACAGGCTCTGTTACACAAATCTGTAGATTCTAAAATATCAAGGAGTTTTCACTTGACTTCTTCAGCATCTGTTTAAGAAAGAATAGAAGCCTGGGAGTTGCAGAAATCTGAGCAACCGACTCAGCCAGTGTCTTTTAAATGGATGAGCAGTTAATGCAGGGTGAGCAGAAAAACTGTCTACTATTCTATTCAGGCTTATTCGGTGATCCCCAAGTAATCATTTGTTCAGCTTAAAGGAGTGTTTCCGGTCTGTTTAAGTCACACATCTGAAAGGACATGGAGCAACGGAGGAGGATGGTTCTCAAATCTAACTGTGGAATCTGTACAAAAGAAGAATGGGGAGCAGGAGGGAGGGATGGAAGAGTAGAAAAAGGGAGGATGGGATAGAGGGAGGAAGAAAGGGAAGGAGAATCTCAGACTCCATTGTATCACAGTATTACCATTTTATCCCCCAAACACAGAATTCATCATAATAAATGAATCTTAGCTGTAGATTTATTTTAAGAATTATCTAATGGAACAATTCTGTATAATTGAAAATTGAACCCCTATTAGAAAAATAAAACAATGCAACATTTTAGAATGTCAAAATGCACATTGTTAATGATTTCTATTGTTTGCCTCAAAAGACATTGCTAGAATAACTGAAATAACATGGTTTTAATGGTTTTTTTTACAGCCTGAAAACAGAGTCTAACTTTATTGTAAGCTAAATCTCAAGTTTAATTTCAAAAGATATTCAAGTGAGATTTCTATTTTGTTTCTTAAAACAAAATATAAGCTTAATAACAAATTCCCTCTCAGTGTTAAAGTGGGTCAAACTAAAATGTTTTAGATATTTAGCAAAGATTAAATAGAAATCCCCAGGCAGAGTTTCAAAATTAAGTTATAATGTCCAGAGAAAGAAATTTACTTTTATGGAGGAGAAAGCAATGCCTTAAAGTTAGAAATGACAAGGACAAGATTTAAATTTGTCACAAAATGGAACTTTTAAATTATGAGAAGAATTCAGTATAGAGATGAGCCCCCCTGCTGTGGGATGGACTGTATGTCAAATTGCTCTGATTGGTCAATAAATAAAACACTGATTGGCCAGTGGCCAGGCAGGAAGTATAGGCGGGACTAACAGAGAGGAGAAAAGAAAGAACAGGAAGGTGGAGGGAGTCACTGCCAGCCGCCGCCATGACAAGCAGCATGTGAAGATGCTGGTAAGCCATGAGCCACATGGCAAGGTATAGATTTATGGAAATGGATTAATTTAAGCTATAAGAACCATTAGCAAGAAGCCTGCCACAGCCATACAGTTTGTAAGCAATATAAGTCTCTGTGTTTACTTGGTTGGGTCTAAGTGGCTGTGGGACTGGCGGGTGACAGAGATTTGTCCTGACTGTGGGCAAGGCAGGAGAACTCTAACTACACCCCTCCTTCGAACTAGTTTGTTCTAAATGGTTCTAGTTACTTTTGTATTCTTATGACAAAACACCATGGCCAAGGCAACTTAGAGAATAAAGCACTGAATTTAGATTCTCACAGTTCCAGAGTGTGAGTCTATCACCACTGTAGGGGGCAAGGCAGCAGGCAGGCAGGTATGATGTTGAAGCAGTAGCTGAGAGCTGGTATCTTCAAACACAAGCACTAGGCAGAGAGAGACAACTGGGAATGGCTGAGTTTTTGAAACCTCCAAATCCACCCCCAGCGATACACCTCCAATGGGGCCATACTTCCTAATCCTTCCATCAAATGATGAATAAGCACTCAAAGAGATGATCCTACAGGAGCCATTCTCACTAAGGCCAAGGCATAAGTAATTGGCTTAACTTTTGTATCTAAGAGGTTGAGTAAAGTATCTTCAACTTGTTCATATCACTCACCTCTGATCTATCAGTGCCTTATCTTGATATCACATCAACCTTGATATCAACCCTGATACCACTGCTAGAGTTCTTAGACATGAAGAGAATTTTATCTCTCTTTATTGCTTTATTAAATGAGTGAAGTAAGTCTCCAAATAAATACGAAGATCTGGTGAATATAATGTTTATATTAAAATTCAAACAACAATCTACAAACAAAAATGTTCAGTACTATTTTTTGTATGCCTTTTATCCCTTTTTTATGAGAATTTTCATTCACACATAAAATGCATTCTGATCAAATCTACCTCCTATTCTCTCTCCTCCAATCCCTCCTACTTACCCTCTATCACATTTCCCTCCCAACTTCATGTCCTTTCTCTTGGATTAAATTCCATGGAGTCCTCCCAGTACAGCATGTGTACATAGGTGTAAGAACTATTTAATGGACATGAATATTCTCTCAAGGACTGCTTCCCTGAAGAAAACTAGTCCTCTCTTCTTTAGCAGCAATCAATTGCAAACAGCTTTTCAGCTAGGGGTGGGAACTCTTGAGTCCCTCCTCACTTTATGGAGTCTTAGCTGTCTTTATCTTGCATGGGTAATATTTATGTAGTCAGAGCTACTGTTAATCTATGTATGCCATGGTTCTATCACATCCTGAAAATATGGTTTTGCTACAGAAACTTGCTCCCTCTCCTAGAATCTTTCTAACGGCTATTCCAAGATGACCTCTGAGCCTTGTGGAGAAGGTGGGAACGTAGATGTCCCATTTAGAGATGCACATACACTCCATTGTCTCTTATTCTCTGCATTTGACCAAGTGTGGATCACTGTATTAATGCCATCTATTGCAAAAGGAAGTTTCTCTGATGATTGTTGGGAGATCTCTATTTTATCTATATCAAGGAAGAACTCAATGAGCACTTTATTACTATGACCATGTTCTTAGGACTTATGTTAGATTAGGTATACAGGGAGAAAAAGGAATTAAAACAATGATAGGTCAATAAAGGAAGCAAGATGAAGTACTGGGAAACATTTTCCCAACAGGGATACAGTTTTCTGAAGTAACTTCAGGAAGGGTTCCTAACTTGTGGAGATACCAAGCTATCACATTATAAAGGGAGATCACTCACAAAGTGTCAGTCACTCAAATCCTGTGACACAGTCTCCAAGTCAGCTATTCTTATATGATTCCTTGCTAATGAGAAGACATGTGCAGCAATACTATATACGATTTGTGCTGTAACAAATGCATTAGCTCCAGTCTGGGTTCACCGGAGTAAAAGGTAATGATTACAGAAAACTTAGCACGTAATAAATATGGCTTGGTTTTGATGCTAGCTGCACATGAGTTTCTCGACAACAACTTTGGGGATCTAGACAAACACAAGACTTTCTCAGAAGCCCTGATGAAAGTACAAAGAGAACTTTAGTTTTGTGGTGTGAACTTGCTGAAGCTGGTTTAGGGCTGGAGCCATCGTCTCAAAGAAGGCAAAGTTGCAGTTTCAGGGGACCTGACTCTTCCCCTGGGCTGTGGTTATCAGTCCTTAGGCAGCTATGTCTGAGACATCCCATGTTTTCTTTGTCAATCCTGTCTGACTTAGCCCTCCGCTGACCTTCACCAACACCCCAATAGTATAAATGATGCTGTACTTCTTTTTTTTTTTTTTTTTTTTTTTTTTTTCTCTCTGATGCTGTTAAACGTGCGACTGCTTGATTATAAACTTGCTTGATATAAGTCATCAGCTTATGCAAGATTTCCTGGACGTGACTATTGCTTTTGTCTTCTTTATTTCTCATCCCCAGGCCTCCCACTTGACACCTCACTGTTCTGGATCCTTATTTCTGCAGGTTAGAGTCAAACAACCTCTAGACCTGTACTGTTACCGAGCCCTGAGACCACAACTGAACTCAACACCAATGCACTCTTCTACATAGTGCAATAATCATGTGCAATCAGCCGTCATCCCCAAATATCCATTTGCCCTCTGCTTCACACTATCCACAAAGGAAATTTTCATCGAAATATGCTGTAAAAAGCAATCCTGTGCTACTGTTCTCTGAAGTCCATTTTCATTATTGTAATTTTCCATGTAAGAACTTAAACTATATACCCTCTCATAAAATGACATATGACAACCTAAATCAACTTAATTTTGCTGCTCTTTGCTTTAATTTCCAAACAATTTGAAATGTCTTCTCAAAGTTACTGCTTAACATAAAAGCACTTAACACAGAATGGAGTCTGTAACAGTTGCTCAAGAATGCAGTTCTCCCTGTTGTAGCCCAGACAGTAACCTGTGTGATGACTACTGTCCTTCTTACTTGAATGGGTTAAGGTACAACCAGATAGCTAGCTGGACACAATTTAGTCAATTAACAACAAAGATTCATCTCTACCAATGTGGATGGGCATAATGCAACCTGTTGAGGGTCCAGATTGAACAAAATGGGAAGAAAGGACATTTTCTCTCTCTCTTTTGAAGTCAGGACATTAATCTTCTGCTTTTGAACATTGGGGCTCTCAGCTCCCAGAGACATTGTTCAAAAGTCTGGGACTAGAAGTCACCCCAATGGCTTCCTTGGTTCTTGGGCCTTCAGAACCAACCTGAATCATACCACTGACTTTCTTTGTAGGTTATAGAAAATAAACAAGAGGACTATACAAGTATATAAGTTAATTCAGTTCAGATTGATAGTCAGATGGTAGATAGATAGATGATAGATAAATAGATAGATAGATAGATAGATAGATAGATAGATAGATAGATAATAAATGATAGATACCTGTGAGTATACATAAGATAGGCATATAATGGAGAACCTCAATTAATACACCACAAACACATGTAAAATTTCCCAGATTCCATGCTTTTTTTTATTCAATAGTCATTGAATTGGTTACTCAAATGAGTGAGTCCTAGTTTGGTTAGATCCTCTACTCACGTGCCGCCCATCTCTAGTCTGACTCACTTCAAGCTTCTCCTTCACATAGGGTATGCTTAAAATCCTAGGTAATTTCAATATTATTTTCATATTGATAATGTATAAAACAAAACAAATTGAGAATTTTACATTAAATATATAGGAAACACCTCATTTGACATGGGATCATGTTCATTCATTGCTCATTATTCATATGCACATGACTAAACCATGGAAAGAGGAAACCTTAAATGAAGAAAGGCTTACTGTGGCCCATAGTTTCAGTCCATTATGATGGGGAAGGTGTCATGGAGGAGAACAGAACCATATCCTACACCAGGAAGCATACAGAACCAGACTCCCAAGAGCCAGATCTCTGATATCCACTTCTTCCATCTAGACTCCTTCTCGAAGGTCTCTAGAAGCTCCCAGAATAGTGCCACCCACTAATGAGTGAGCATTCAAATCTGAGCCTGTGAAGAATATTTCAGATTCAAGCCATAATAATGTGCTTAAACATGAACATCTGCGTTACAAAAAATATAATAATAATATGTATGTCTATTCATATTAATGCTCTTCATATTATCAGCATAGGAATACATGCAATGGAAAATTCAACTTTTTGTTGCTAATGTTAAAGTATTTCTTTGAATTTGATGCAGAATCCAGACAAAATTGTAATATTGATTTTTCCAAATTTGTGCTATAAGGATTTTAAAAAGGAAGAAATAAATACTGGATTGAGTGCTGTAAAAAGGTGATATTTATTAAATTATGCATAAGTTGGATATATCAAGAAACAAATGTACATGTGAAATAACATGAGTTAGAAAAGTATAAGTAAGTGCAATGGGATAGAATATGATTAAAACATAAATAATGTGCATATATGAAGATGTCACAATAAAACCTATTATTATCTAAAAATTGTTGTAGAATATTATTTTAAGGTGTGTTGTTTTCTTTATGTGGCATCTGTTTAACTCTGTGAAGCTGCGTTGCTTTGCCTGTCTAAAACACCTGATGGTCTAATAAAGAGCTGAACGGCCAATAGCAAGGCAGGAGAAAGATAGGCGGGGCTGGCAGGCAGAGAGAATATATAGAAGGAGAAAACTGGAGGAGGGAAAAAGTAGCCAGAAGGGGAAGAAGTAGCCAGAGGGAGGAGAGCCAGAAAAGGGGGAGGACTCCAGGGGCCAGCCACCCAGCTACACAGCAAGCTAAGGAGTAAGAGAAAGTAGGGTTACAGAAGTAAGAAAAAGGGAAAAGCCCAGTGGCAAAAGACAGACAGGATAACTTAAATTAAGGAAAGCTGGTAAGAAACACTAAGGTCAGGCATTCATAAGTAATAATAAGCCTCTGTGTGTGTTTACTTGTGAGCTGGGTAGTGGGTCCCCCCAAAAAGGCAAAAAAAAAAAACCTACAAAAACAATTCATATATGCTATTAAAAACTCAAAATAGTGTATTTTTCCAGATTATCTCTTAAATATTTAAATCATTAAAGGGCTTGGAGAAATAAGACATGAGCATGATACTTATGGTATTCTCTCTTCTTTATAACCATATTGGTGTGGTCTTTTAAAAGTATGCTGTATATGTACTGGCATCAGCAGGGACTAAATTAATGAGGAATATGAGCCCATTGCTACAGACATGAATACAAAGGTAGAAGTTGGGGCCGAGACACTGGAATGCTGCTTAGATTCAAGACTTGGATCTATTCTCTAGCAAACCCCAAAGTCTACCAAATACCTAATAAGATTTTCGACAACCCTTTTATACTTTATCGCCCTGAAAAGACACTTGTTGCAGTCAACATACCTAGAACACAGAATCAAGTTAGAAAGAATTGAGTCATTCAGTTCCTGTATGGACCAAGCATAAATAGAAAAATAACAGATAAAGTACATTCCTTTTACATGAGTCTTAAGACTGAATTTTCTTTTCCTCTCTTAAATATATAGCATAAAATCAAACGATCCACAAAGACAGCAAACGAACTCAATCAGCTCATATTTCTTGACCAACAGCTGTTAGTGGAGTGGACTCAGCAACATTGTTCCTTTACACACTCTTGGGTGTGCAATGTTCCTCGTGGGCTCTTTTGTTTGCACACTTGTTCCCCGCTAGTAGTGCTATTTGGAGAGGCTATAAAACTTGGAATATGGGCCACTGTGGAGAGGCTCCTGGAAGTATTGTATTCCTGACTCATTCTTGTTCTATTCTCCATTTCCTGGTCAGTCACAATGAACAGTTCTGACTTACACTCCTCCCATATGAGAAAGCTTCTTTAATAACTATGATTTTTTTTTCTGCTGTAATCGACTATGAAATCTCTGGTCACCATAAGCCCCTGTGAATCTTCCTTCCTCCCTTAAGTTAATCTGTTGGGCATTTTGTTACAGTGGTGTGAAAAGTAAGGAATACACCTCTAAACAATTTTCCCCCTAAAACATGACTAGAAATAATGTTTGGATAGCCTATTGGAGAATTTAAAGTCAATAATGTTTGTCTATTCTCACACAGTATTAGGACTAGTTCTGACAAAAAATATAAATTCAAGGGTTTCTCTGTCCTTCTCAGGCTTGACAGTTCTCCAAAATGACTTGCAAACCCATCAAAAGGGCTAAACTTACAGTTTTACAATGCAAGATAAAACTCAGGAAGGGATTCATGAAAAGACATTCAAGAACAGTGCTTGAAGCCTTCTGTGGTAATGTGTCTGTTATCCAACTTTCACAAGCTAGAAGCCAAGGAGAGTCTGGGTTGCACAGTGAACCTGTCTCAAGTGAGGGGGTAGAGAAGAGGAAGAAGTTTTTAGAGGATTTTCTGCATGCATCGAGCAACCATGCCCTCTTTCCATTGGGTCCTCATGTTTAACCTACCTGACATCTATGGTCACCAAACAGGAAGTTCTTTGAGCTGTAGGTGTCCAGAGTTGAGGGTCATGTTATATCATTGGTCATGTGATAGAGTTCATGGTAAGTCTTCCTGGAGTGGTCAAAACCCTGTGTGAAGCAATAATAAACATTTGTAGCAGATAGGGATTTGTTTTAAGTGACAACGAAAGATTTTGAAGCCTTGTCTTTATTATTCCACAACATAATTTTTGAATAATTATTTTTCTGAAGAACTATATCTAGATATAAATTTTTATGGAGAACTCAGAAGTCATCACATGATGTATGTTCTAGTAACTATTATTGATTTTTGGAAAGTCACTCATTGATTTAATTGTTATCCCATTATATAAATAAGTACCCTATATAAATGAACCCTCCTCCTGGTAATTTGAATGATGTAAACAAATAGCTTAACAGTAGTTGCAGTTTTGTGCTTGGCAGCTTCTTGAATACTTCACTGATAAAACGACCATAAATTCACAAGTTCCTCTGTTAAAATAATGCAGTTTGTTTCTGTAGTTTTAATGATGATCTTCATGACTCCAAAATAGATAGATTGATAAGCCCAATTTTCTGAACAAAATATCAAATTAGCTGAAATCACTATCTTCCCACTCAAGGAACAGATAGGCATCATCAACTAGCCTGACCACCCTCAAACTTCTGCTCTACTCAGCAATAGTATCAAAATTCTACATGAAAATGTTTTGCCTCTGAATTCAACTCAAGTAGTCTGCTTACTGAAATCACACAGCTAGAATTTAATTCTTATTCATGTGTTTTTTTTATCAGAAATCACTTCAGTGTTTCTTGTTCCAAAGCAAAGAAAAGAAATGCATGTAAGTATGCACTAAAGTAGCTATGTTCCTATTCGGAAGTAAAACCTACACAATGTTAATTAAAATCATGTTATGTTTTCATGAAGTTGCTGTGGGATGTATCAATCCATTTCCTCACTGCCATCTTGATAATTGTTTTCTTCAATAAATGAAAAACATTGGCCTTTTATTTTCTCAAGTATAGAGCTGTCAGATCACTATCAGTGTACTAAGAAAAAATAGCAACTCATAGTAAAGGTGCATCTTATTTAAGATAAACTGTGAGATTACCATAGAATACCAAAAATGTAAAGATGAGCATTTCATTGTGAATCAAATTTCCATTAACTGAATGGACTGATTTAGGAAGTTTGGAGAGTCCCATAATTTCCACAATCAGCTCTGATAAACATTGGCTGGTTGCCAGCAAACTGGCTAAAAATGTTCAAAAGAACACAACCAGTCATAATTTCTTTCCTCAATAGGCACCAATGTTTTTAAATGTACCATCATCACTATCAGCATCTTTTGGATGTCTACTCCATAAACTTTCCAATTCCCAGATGCAGTAGTACCATTTAGAACAATTTCTCTTCCATAAGGAGTTTTTTTTTTTTTTTGAAAAATGCAATACATATGGGTTTTTTGAAAAAAAATTGAAAATGCAATACAAAAGTAACAGTTTGTGCTATAAATAATTCACAGAGTGAGCTAAGACCATACTTCAGATATTCAGATACATGTCGAGTAGACATACTTTCAGTAAGACATTGCAATTCAGCCATTCCTTGAGGTAATTCATAACAGCAAAAAAAAAAAAAAAAATGTGCGAAGCATTATTTCAAGGTGTCCAAGATAACAAGATGTTCACCTGTAAAAGACATCACCCGAAGAGGCTCTGGGAAGCAAAACAGCATTTACATACATACACAACTCAGGGGACAAAGATTCCCATAGCAACCAGTTTGCTTCTAGTTACAGAGCGGTTTGGAAGTTTCTTCTAAGGACAAAAAGATGAAGTTTGACTTATACAGGCCATTTATCAAGAATTATGACTGTGGGAAAAATTATTTCTAAAGTTCATAAGTCCAGAACAGGGTAGCATGGACCATAACAGCACACAATTCCCTGCAACATTCTTTCTCAGCAGACAGCTTGTCAAGTGTCAGCCAATTCACCCAATGGTCACAACAGTGTAGATTAAGTATCCAACACAAGGCAGTGGAGAGAGAGGTGTATTCTGAGGGAGCAACAGTACACATTCCTGCAGGAACACATATTATCTCAGTCTACCAGGCATTCATGCAAGTAACCTGGGCTCAACCTAGTCACATTCCAGTTAGTATTATGAGTCCTTACTATGCAAAAACAGATAAAACATAACCAATCACTAGAGCAGACTCAGGCTACTCTGTGGACAGCAGAGCATCCTACCTGGAGTTCCAGACCACATCTGGAGTTGTTATGCCATTTTGATTGATTTCACATATTTGTATGCTTTGCAGTGTGAGATATTGGGTTGCTAAATTAACAAAGATGTCTTCTCAGATTTCACAGATAAGAATTTAAACTGACCTCCATCTTCCCCTCAAAAGTAGATATCAGATCTTATGACGGGGTGGGGGGGTCCTAAAGTAGATACAGAGCTAAGAATTAAACAGACTCAGAGAACTCAGGCACAGCAGAGTGTGTTCTCTCAGATGCATCCTCTAGATCCCCCAGCTCAGCCTGTCACAGCCCCATACCCTTTAGGCCTTGGAGTTTTGATCCCTGTGTTACTGCACCCACACTGTCTCTAGCTCCTAGGACAAGTTGTGAATCACTGTTCTTTGATCAAACCAGTTTCTGCTGAGAATCACTCCTATGAATGTACATCAGACTCTTCATTTTCTGCCTGTGTTTGCATCCTTAGCAACTAGACTAGTGATTTGGAAACTTACTGATCATGTGATTAATGTGCCTGTCTCTTGAGATCTGCTTACCTTATTCTCCTCTCTATGCACCAAATGAGAGGAAACATTCCCCTCGATGAAAAATTGTGATTCGGGAAGCCATACTTCAGTCATGTCCTTATTGCATTCATGGAAACAGTCAGCTTTTTCTTAACTCAGATAAAAGTCATGAATCTATACTATCTACAATGCAGATGAAGATCCACTGAAACCTGAGAACCAAATGTTGGTAAGGAATGATTAAGTTTAAAAGTTGCAAGTAATATTGGAGGAAGAAAGGACAGAAGTGAAAAGTCAGGGTTGGTGTTATGAGATCTGTTCCTTAAATCAGGGGAAATAGGACAAAGCACATGAATAGTCAGACTGCCACTGAAAAAAGAGAAATCTCACCCCTAGAGTTAACAAAGCATGTATGCTTGGATGTACAAAGGTTTACAAAAAGGGAGTGATTGGGAAATGAAGATTATCTATAATTTTCTTAATAAAGTAAGAGGCAAAATTTCAATTAAAACATTGAAACAAGAAATGGGGACATTATTCGAACAACAAAGTGCTTGCCTTTTGCGAGCACAAGGGCCTGAGTTTGACCCCCAGATGGAAACATGCAGGGCACAGTATCAAGTGATTGTAATTCCTTTCCAGCAAGGCAAAGACACATGGATCCCTGGGGCTCACCAGACAGCCAACTTAGTTGAATCTGTGAGCCCCAGGACAAGTGAGTGTCCTTATCTTAAAAAAAAAAAAACAACATAGATGTCACCCAAAGATAGCACCAGAAATTGACATCTGGCCTCTGAATGCATGTACATACATGTATACCCACTATACATGTGCATACACATGTACAAGCTTTGAAAAATACATTTTAAGATGGATGAGACAAGGCTTGAGGAATACCTTATTTCATTACACATGGATTTTCATGACCACTCTCTATTTCAGGTTCTTATGCATGTTCATTTCAAAGGACATAAAACTACAGGAACAGACAAAGAACTAAACCCCTGTGATAGAAAATGCATTCTTCCTATAACTTCCAATTTCCATATGAAATCATTCCATCAATGCTATTTTCTTTCTCTTTATATTCATTATACTCCCTGTATCCCCATCAATCTCTTCCATGCAAGCTTCATCTCTTATCTTGAAATTGTGGTAACAACTTTATATTTACAACTCATTATGCATTTCCAACACATGACTACAAAAAAACATTGAATGTAAAAGGCATAGAACATGGTCATAGGATTGAATATATTCCGAGATGCCTATTGACCTTGCTGACCTGTATTCTTGTGATGTAACTGGTCGTGCTGCATCTGCCCCAACTTTACCTTCCTGAGATGATGTCAGGGACTTTTTAGAAAGAGACGATTCTGGGATGAAGACAGCCACAGAGTGGGAGAAAAGAAATGAAATAAAGTGCTCGTCTCTACTGTTGATATCCACGTGAGTTATTATATCCAGTAAAAGTTTAAAGGGGTCCTCTGTGGGACTCCAGTGTGGTGATGTTCTGCCTAAGGAAAGAGAAAGCCTAAGGAAAGAGAAACTGGGTCCACAGAAATGGAAAGGGGGTAAAGACGAAAGATGACAAGCAGCCAGGGGTGTGCACTGTTACATTAATAGCCATCTATTTTAACTTGCTTATTTTTTTTTTCATTTTCAACCATGCTACCAAGTTTCAGACAGGTGAGCCTATTGATAGGAAATTAAATTCAAGCATGGAGAAAACGGGTAGTTCCTAGAAGAGTAATTTATAATTAAATGTTGCAAAATAAAGGTATGCACCGTGACAGTGTGTCATAGTACCGAAGAGTCAAAAGAAATTTCCCAAAGACCAGGAGATGCTGTGGGAAGAAGAAGGGGAGGCACAGGGTTTCTTGAGGAGAGCAGAGGAGATGAGGTGAGAAGAAAAGGTGATGTGAGTTCAAACTAATGTGACTGCAGGAGAACTGCTTTCAGCAGGTTGTTCCCAAAAGGAGGCTCTGCAACCCAGCTTGTGTTGGAGTAGAGCTCAACATGGGTGCTATTCAAGTTAGAAAAGCTCACTGTAATTTCTATGTGATTATTGATAATCTGTTCAAATGTGTGCTTCAGTACATGTACTTTCGATACCTGTGCATATAATTAGTCACTTTTCAAAATATGAATTTCCACGCAACTGCCACTTGTTCCAAGATACTTCATATAATTATCTGACAAACTCTTGTTGGATTCTGGCCAGGCCTGTGCATGCAAGGGAAAGTAGAAAAACTGAAGTTATTATGTGGGAAATTCAGAAGAAGCGTAATCACCTAAACCATTCAGGCAACTAAGGTAATTCTGTGACACTGAACATGAACTTCTTTTCATTTTATTTGTGTTCACCTAGAAATCTGAAAAGAACAAACCTCTCTGAGCCAATAGTTTTCTTATGTGATGGTACCCATCAAAACAGGCCTGCATCTTCCATCCACCCATGCTAGTGGCAGCACAACAACCAATGATATAGCCTGAGACAGGAGTTATCTTGAGGCTCCTCACACTGCTAAGTAAATACAAATCAAAGTAAAATATCTTTGGTAATATGTACTGGATTGCTGGTCCTTATGGATTCTGAGATGTTAATAGAGTTGCAGATATACTTACTCATTTGTAGTTATAACTATAGAATTTTTTAAAAAATACCAGAGTCTAACTATGGGGTTAACCTCTTTCTGAATTTATTAAACAAAATAAATGTCAACGTGACAAGTTACTTGACTGTTAAGTTACCTAAACCTATTTTCTTAAAGAAGGACTGTAAGTTTCTCTTAGCACCAAATCCTTTTCCAACAGCTTAGTTATAACAATTCAGCCTCCTACTAATAACCTGTCAGTTTAGACCAGAGGTCCTCAGAGCTCAGTCTGTTCATTAACACCATTGGCATCACCCTGGTACTTTAATAGAGATATGTGTTCTCAGACCTCATTCCAACCCTACTGAACAGAGGCTTTAGGAGTGGAGACCAACAAAGCATCTTATTGCTATCCCATGATTCTTATATATGTCCCATTCCTAAAACAGTTAACATGCACAATTAAGAGCTTCAGAGCAGTGAAAAATTCCCATCTGCAAGTAAATCATTAATCTATCATGATCCACTGACAATGATATAGTTATTGTATAAAACTCAGTAATAAAACATGATTATGATGATGACAGAGATGTATTGGAAAGGTATCCTGGTACTAAGAGCACTTCACAGCATTCCAAAATTGGAATCCAAGAGAGGACCCTGAAATTTGGGGGCACTTCAGAAGTAAACATGAATGGTAGTAGAATAGGACTTACTCTGCACAGGACAGTATCCATCGTTGTCAGCATATTGATTAATTCCAAAACACAGAGTCAGAAGTATCAGTAGTCCATTTATAGATAAGAGATGCCTATATGTGCTGTCAAGGCTACTAAATGCTAAGTGACTGTGCTTAGTATTGTAAAAAATTATCCCACTGGTTTGAACTTTATTTCATCCTTCCCCATTTTACATAGGAGGAAATTTAGGCTTGAGTTAGTAAAAGAAATAGTCATAAAAATAGAAGTTTCAGGGAAAAGAAAATCTTGCCAAACTGATCCTTAAATGCATAATCAAATGAGAGATGATAGAAAAATAACAGGTAGATGTGAGATGGGTTGGTCAATAAAATGATGGGTAAACAGGTATGTTGATGATAGATGACAGATAGATAGATGATAGATAGATAGATAGATAGATAGATAGATAGATAGATAGATACATACATACATACATACATACATACATACATTCATACATAGATACATGGATGGATGGATGGATGGATGGATGGATGGATGGATGGGGGGGGATGGGTGGGTGGGGGTGGATTGATGGATGGATGGACGTACGGACAGATAGACAGACAGACAGACAGGTAGATGATAGAGGTAAATAGATGACAGAAGGATAAACTGATGATAGATACATAGATTTTTAAAGTACTTATATTCTTTGTGTGTGTGTGTGTGTACATCACATGCATGCAGAAGCCCATGGAGTTCAGAAGAGGAATCAGATCCCATGAAACTGGGGATACAGATGTTTGTAAACTACTATGAAGGTTCTGGGAACCAAACCCAGTTTTTATCAAAAGCAGTCAGGGTTCTTAAACATTGGGCCCACTCTCAGCCTTAGCCCCAAATAAGGAGCCATTGATTAGAGTGATATTGTTTTTTCTTTGTATAATGATAAAATCTGTTATTCATCAACAGACATTAACTTTATGATCTCTGAAAAAATAGAATCCTCCGTTGCCATGTTCTTTCCAAATATGGAGAGATGAATAATTGATATATGATAAATATCTCAAATTTATCTCTGATGATATCCACATAACTTTAGAACTATTATCTATACAAGTCTTCAAAACTATAATAGCTTAGCTTTAAAATTTTTAAAGAAAAATAATGATTATTCTTTGAGAATTTGTACATGCTTTGAAGAGATACCATGACAACTCTTTTTTTTTTTTCAAGTATGTAATGAATACTTTACTTATTTGGTCCAAGGTGGTTGGGCATGACATCATGACACTTGAAACATGTGGTAGAAGAGGTCTTCTCATTCCAGACAGGAAGAAGAAAGTGAAGAATGGATTTGCAGCCAGGCATTACACTCAAAATAATGGCCTACTTCCTCCCGTGGGTCTCCAATGTCCACAGGTCCATCACCTCCTAGCAGTCTATTCAATACATTTTTTTGTGGTGCTGAGGATTGGATTTTCTGTTTCACACATGCTAGATATGCAGTCTACCACTAAGCTATATTCCCAACTCATATCCCCTAGACAGTTCAAACTTTTAAACCACCAATGGATTAAATCATTTACTAGGTCAGAAACTTCCTACTTAACTTTCCGTGGAAATTTCCTCACAGACATACCTAGTCCTTTATTAAATGTCTCCTAGATGTTTCTCAATCAAGATCAATATGAACTCTGAAGTCAATGCTCAAATATTCACACTTTATAAAGCTGGTTCTTCCTAGGGGCTGCCTCAATTTTGTCCACCCTCTTTTTTTCTATTTGACACTGTCCTAAAAGTAAAGTATAGACTTCCACTGCTGTGCTTCAACTTTATGTCCCTGTCACAAATTGAAAAGATTTATAGGCATATTACTGTGTACATTTCCTGATATAGATTGCATGTTTTTGTAAGTTCCTTATCACATGAACATTTTGGGATTGAAAAAATGAAAATTTGAGTTGTGACCCAAGCTTTGATATAAGGAAATTGTAGACTTTTTGGAACATTTGTTTAAACTTCTCAAAACTTCAATTACCATGCAAAATGAACAACTAGACAATGAGTTTTTTAAATTTTAAATTATGGTTCTCCACACCATTTGTCCTCATTTCAAAGGCTCAAGTTTAAAATTTTTTCAAAGCAATTCTATGTCCATTTGTTAAAATATGTCTTGTCTCAGTTGTACAATTTGATTCTAGTCCTTTCTTCTGGCTTGAGGGTAGGCAGCTGGAACAACAGCTATTTTAGAGCACCTGATCTCACCAAAGATTGACACTGTGTGAATGTGCTGATGATACACTGAATTCCAAGACCTGAACCATCTCTTGAAATCCATTCTTACTGTGAATGACAGAGCTCACAAAGATGAAAAGCGATTTGAGTTATTAACCCTTAGAGATAACACACCTCGGGAAATTTTGTAGGCACTCTTTTCATAATGTGTAAACTCACACATTCAATTGACTTCTTTAAAAGATTTTCATTTTCAGTATTTTTGTCTAAGCCACCTCTTATCTGTCAAAATACAGAGTCTTTCTCTAAAGCATTTTTATACTTATTCTAATATTCAAAACGGACTAAAATGTGTTCCCTGGTGTTTCTAAATTTTAAATCTTTTATTTCACAAGAAAAGTGCATAAAAAAAGAGAAGGCATTCCATAAGCAAAATGCTTGTCTTTTCAAACAATGGAGTATTAAAGCTCTCAGAAACCAGGTGCTTCTGTACCAGATTTAATGATATCATTAAACAGAATGAAACTGTGAAATGAGTTTTACAGTTCTGTGCATGTCTGTCAGATGAATATATAAACTGTGGTCCAGAAACTCATTTTTAGCAGACTAAAGTTTCAGAATATTATAAAAATGCTAATTAAATAAGTTTTGTATGATGTTTCTGATTATGACCTTTTTCGGGTCACATATTTGAAAAGGAGTATTAGCATCCCTACCTTCCTCAGTAGTCTGAAGTTAGTTTTTTATGTAGGTGTTTTGAGATGTTTATACATGAGGGGTTTTAAGAATTTTATACATGAGAGTACTATATTTACATCATTTGCATTCCTCCATGGACCCCTTCCCCAGCTCCCCTCACATCCCCCTTCCCTCTCATTGCATGACTTCTTCTATAATTATTATTGTTGCACGCGCGCATGCACACACACACACACACACACACACACACACACACACACACACACAGATGCTGAGATGAAGCCATATATACACAGCCAAGAAGAATGGACAGCTGAATTCAAAAACCGTCAACAATTTCCAGAATTTAAAATCCTGAATCATGACACTAGTGGAATTCAGGTGTTTCTGGTACATGGACTGCTCTCACCCAATGTGAGGTTGAACTGTTGACCTTGTGTACAACCTACTTCACAAATGAGTCTGTCAGATACGATAAGCCTATAGGCTGAAGATGATGCCCCAACACTGCGGAGAAACCTCAGGTGACTGTCCAGGCAGCTGGCTGTTTCTGTCAACTCACAAAATTTTTGGAAGTTGCTTGTGTGCACTTCCTGTTTTTATTTTTGTTAGCTAATATTATTTCCTTCTTGGGTCTCTGAGGGAGTTGAAGATTAGTTAGTTATAGTTGAAGATTAATTAGGATAGAAAGTGAATTAGATACATTTTGGACTTACCAAAATAGGATAGATAAGGGAATTATTTTTCTCTGATTTGTCAAATACAAATGGACTAGACATCATTTAGGTATTTGTTACTTGTATATATTGTATGTAGTTATTGTACTTTTGTATATAGTTTTTCTTTTGTTAGTTATAACCTTTTGCCTTTTTTTCTTTTTATTAAAATAGAAAAGGGGAAATATGGTAATATTTTATTTGTACTGAAATGTGATTTTAATTGTATGTTAATAAATAAAGTTGCCCTGGGGTCAGAGCTATTAGAGCCATAGCAAGAGCGTGGTGGTTAGAAGAGCTAGGTAGATATCTGTGTGTTCAGGGATACAGCCAGTATTGGAGACATATGCCTTTAAGACCTGTGGGGCGGTATTTACAGGCAGTGACCGAGGCAGTCATGTGGTTGGGTTTACAACCAATGAGAAGGCAGAACAGAAAGACTATTTAAAGACAGACAAACAGGAAGTAGCTCTCTCTTGGGGAAGCTAGGAGCACTGCAGGAGGTAAGATATTAGCTCTGAGCTCTGACCTCTCGGCTTTCTCTTTTACATTAGCTCTGTGTTTCTTACTTTAATAAGACGATTGGTTACATCTACATGTACACATAACCCACGGAGCTCCGTTAGTGCTGCTTGTATGTACATGTATGTAGAGCTGACCTTTTGGGATTGGGTAGCCTATGGGGGGGACTTATCTTTGGATAACATTTGTTCTCCCTCTCTCAGCAACCACGATTGGCTGTAGTTCTTCATCTATACGTGGGGCTCATGAAATTTCTCTTATCTTCATTGGCATAGGTGTTATATATTTAATTACCATTATTTTTGGATCTTTAATTCTTCAGTTTTGAGTTTTACAAACTGCATTGTCAACATAAATTTCACCATCTCCTTTGTGAGTGCCCTGCCCCATTTGTCCTAACAGCTCCCTTGTTACAGCATTAGCCAATCCCTACTACCATGAGAATGAAAGGCAACAACCTTGCCTTCCAAGAACTTAGGAGAAATTAGAGTTCTGGAAAAATAAACAAGATTAAGAGCATTATGACAAAGAGTTATATTTAGAGATATTAGGAATGCTTTGGACCCCAAAATGACATGAAGAGAATTCCTTCTTCCTGCTGCTGAGATGGGCCATGTCTTCATATCTCGCATTTGGTGAGCCTCATCTAGCTTCCAAAGGTTTTCACAGATGCTTCATTTAATTCTTAGGACAATCATGGGAGTTAGAAATAAAAGAGCTTAAAATGAGGAAGGAGCTGAGGGTTCTGTTGAGTAGCAGGGGTGAAATGCCTAACTGTGTGAGGGCAGAAGGGACTATGGTCAAATCTTCAGCATGAAAGAAAAAAAAGAGAAGGAGGCCGGTAAGGGAGGGGAGGGGAAAGGAGGGGAAGGAGGGACCACTGCTCTTCTCTCCTCATGCATATCTGGAAAAATCGGGCTTTTGATTGTATAAGAACAGAGAGACTATGATTTAAAAAAAAAAGAGAGGAAAGATAGACAGGAAGAGGAAATGGGACAGAGAGGAAGGAAAATGGGAGAAGGGTAGGGGACAGGAGAGGGGCAGGAAAAGAAAAGGGAAGATGGAGGTTTGGATTTTTTACTGATTTTTTTTCAAAGATGCACAATGGGTGTATGACACAGCTCAGCTTTCCAACCCCCTTTTCAGTGTCATCAAATATTGCCCTAGAAATGTGGCGTTAGTTTAAGATGCTCTCCAATCACTGTGTCTTTTGTAAATGGAAATTTCTGAAGGACTTAAAAATGTTACCTTCAGGAAAAGATGAGACAAAGCCTAGGGATGTGCTCACTTCCACATTCCTTCATCATGCAAAGGTTAACTACAGAACAGAAGCCGTCTGCCTTGACAGTTTAATGGAGCTGGAATAAGCGGCATTTTGCCCCCTGCTCCAAATTGCAGGTATTTTAAGTGTCATGTCTTTTTAAATGGCGAAAACAAAGTTTTAGAAGAAAACAAGATTTTAGTAGAGTTGGAACTCCCTTTGTCTTCAGAAGCCCTGTCCTGGGCTTGGCTCTACATTTAGCCAGTTAGTTCTAGAAGGAACGGATTTCTGGCAGCTGCTCAGATCTGACCATCTATCAAGTCTCTCACCTAGAAAGAGCCCTTACCAAATTGCAGCTGTTATTTGGACAGCTATTGTAAAAGGATTCATTTCAAGAAGGCAGGCTGTTCTTTTTAAATGAGGGTGGAAGATTAGCAAATATATTGTGCTGCTTAGCATGTGTGTGTGTGTGTGTGTGTATGTGTGTATGTATACATGCACACCTGTATGCAGGTGTTCATGAAAGGGTGTGTACATGTATACAAATACACATGAGTGTGGAAGTCACAGAACAACATCAAGAGTTATTCCTTAGGTGCCAGTCACCTTGATTTTTTTTTTTTTTTTTTTTTTTTTTTGAGATAGAGTCTCTTGCTGGTTTGGAGCATGACATGTAGAAAAGATTTTCTATCTTTCCTTCCATTTCCTTCCTTCCTTCCTTCCTTTTTTTTTGGGGGGGGTTTCGAGACAGGGTTTCTCTGTGTAGCTTTGTGCCTTCCTTGGAACTCACTTTGTAGACCAGGCTGGCCTCGAACTCACAGAGATCTGCCTGCCTCTGCCTCCCGAGTTAAAGGCATGTGCCACCACTGCCTGGCCCTCTTCCTTCCTTCCTTCCTTCCTTCCTTCCTTCCTTCCTTCCTTCCTTCCTTTATTTATTTATTTATTTTCTTCTCTTTCCTTCCTTCCTTCTTTCTTTCCTTCCTTTCTTCCTTTTTTAACATGAGTGAGTTCTAAAGATTTAACTGAAGTCCTCATGCTTGCTTTGCAAGCACTTCACCAAGTTATCTACCTCCCCATCCCTGATTACATTTTAGGAATGGTAGGGAGAAATTTTTCAGTCATCTCTTGCATATACATGTGTAATCTCCCCCCCACACACACACCCACAAATCTAATGTGTAAGTGGTTCTTAGAATCTCTCCATCCTTTAATCCTTCCAATCGGATAGCTCTAGTGGAGATAAGGCACGAGATGTGGATGCTGTGTGAGTTGAATGAATAACTAAAGAATGAATGGACTAAGCTAGAGAGGTTACTCAGTTTCTAAGAGCACTTGCTTCTATTTTAGAGTCAGGATTTCAGTTCCTTGTACTCACTTTAGTGGTTTACTATCACCACCATTACCCCACCGGTGCCTCCAGTTTCAGGGGATCTGATGCCTTCTTTTGTCTCCATCAGCAACCTCATTCATATGCACACACACACACACACACACACACACACACACACACACATACATACACACACGCGTGTAAGAGAGAGAGAGTTAAAAAGTAAAATCTTTCAAAATAAAAAGAAAGTCAAATGAACTAAGCTCTCCTTTCCAGCATGACTCCACATAAGCCTTGCCTGGCAAAAAACAAACAAACCAGGCTTTGGTTAGAAGAGTGTATATGTAAAGCTCAAAACTATGTACTGGACAACTCAACATTTCAATCTTAAAATGACTGAACTATGACTACAGGATAAGATTTCCATCTTCTCTGAGTAGAAATTATTTTCTTCAACTGAGTACAGCCTGAATGAAGAAAGCATGAACCACAGGAACAGATGGAGTGAGCTTTGTGTCCACTGAGGTTCAAAAAGAAAAGATTCAGGGCTCAAGTTCTTCTCTGGTGTGCATGTGAGGAAAGATAATCCTTCCCCCTCTGAAGCATCTTTTGGCCATGGAAGGAAGAAATAGCCTTTGAAAAATACAGATACATTCCATCAGATAGTTCAGTAGACATGGCATCTCTTAGTTCAACTTATTGTCAACCTTCCCTACTCCTGACCTTGACCACACATTTCTCCACAGTACGTTAATAGCCAAGTAACTTGATTTGTTTTCTTAAGAACCATTGCAGGGGCTGGATAGATGGCTCAGTGGTTAAGAGTACTTGAATGCTCTTTCAGAGGTTCTGAGTTCAATTACAGGCAACCACGTGGTGGCTCACAACCATCCACAATGGGATCTGATGTGCATGAAGATAGAACATTCATGTACGTAAAATGCATGAATAAATAAATCTTTTAAAAAGAGAACTGCTGCAAGGCAATAATATTAGTGCAAAATGGAATGTGATCTTACTACCTTAATAAAAGTCAAGCATGTTTTTTTTTTTTCCTAAAAGATCTAATCATTTTCTTTTTTGGAATATCATTGTCTTAAGAGTCTGGATTTGATAGATTTTCTGTCAAATAACAGAGGGGCTCATATTGACTGATCAATATGACTGTCAGTAATGGTCCACATGAAGAACTCTAGCCACCAGATTTTAGAAATGATCTTGACTTCATAAACTTGCTAGTGTATTGAGCTTTAGCTGTGTGCTCATCATTAGCTGAAATAATGTCACCACGAAGGAAGGTTAATAAGACTTGGTAGAGAAAGAACCATGCTATTACTCGCCCAGCTTTCAAATCAAATAGACTTTAATTCTGCTGAAAGAAGAACTGCCTTTGCTTATATTTGACAAGGGGAAGACAGTACCAGATGTCTCATTTCTTTGTACAAAATTTTAGAATATCTGAAATGCTTTCAGTTATAGGAAAATACAGCTAACACCATAACCCAGTATACTTTGCCTCCACACTGCCAAAAGCACTCTATTTTTATTTATTTATTTTTGTTTTGTTTTGTTTTTTGAGACAGGGTTTCTCTGTGTAGCTTTACACCTTTCCTGCAACTTGCTTTGTAGACCAGGCTGGCCCCGAACTCACTGAGATCCGCCTGCCTCTGCCTCCTGAGTGCTGGGATTAAAGGCGTGCCCTGCCACCGCCCGGCTTTTCTATTTTTATTTATTTATTTAATTAATTTATTTTTACCTGAAGTAGAAATAGTAAGGCATGCTAATCTTACAGTATATTTTTATATAAAAACCTATCCAATTTTATCTCATGAAATCCACATTGGTCAACCAATCATTAAACATTTGAACTTTAAGAAATACAACAGGCAAGCCCAGGAAATTTTTATGCAGAAATAATTTGCATACCATCTTCCATTCTCTCAAACAATTAGTGAAATTAGTGTCATTGCTGTATTTTCCTAATTGTTTTGCTTTCATTTCCATTTCTGTGATACGATACCCTAACAAAAGCTATTTAGGGCAGAAATAGTTGATTCTATCTCATAATTCAGGTTATGGTCTATCATAACAGGGAAGTCATAGTACAAGGACCTGAAGTAGCTAATCACATCACATCAACAATCAGGAGCACAGAGAAATGCACGGGTGCTTACTGTTTAGTTCATCTTCTCTCCTCTTACACAATTTAAGACCAGACCCAGGGAATGGTGTCATCCACTTTTAAGCTGGATCTTTCCACACAATTAATATAATCATGACCATCTCCCATAAACATGTTCATAGGCCAACCTGGTCAAGACATTCCCTTATTGAGGGCCTCTTCCTAGGTGAGTCTAGGTTGTATCTAGTTGGCAATTAAAACTAAACATAGAAAAAAATTAACTTATGCTTTCCTAGTGAAGTGATAATTTGCCCACCTGGTATGTATTTCTGTTTTTCTCAGTAGGAGCACCCTGACTTTATTGAGCTTGAAGAAAAGCCAGCCCCAGGTTGTCAGTAGAGGCAGTAACTGTCCCTTGGGTCTGACTAGTCAACATCATTGTTCACCTTCCTTGTCTTATAGATTTTTTAAAGAGACTGATTCACTTAAGCCCAGCATAATGAAGTCCATAAATTTAATTTAAAGATTTGCTGAAAAGGTACTGTTCCTTCAAAGAGAAGAGAAATGTCATTGGTTCCAAGTCGCGGGGGTGGGGGGGAGGGCTCAGAATGGATTGACAGAGCACAGCCTAACTCCAAAGGATATGCCAGGGATGAAATCTATCCAGGACTTTTACATTCCCTGAGATCAGGGGTTTGGGTGGGGTGTCTGTGTGCCTGTGGTATGCATGTTGGGTTATGACTGTGTGAATGTGGTATATGTGTGTTTGTATATGAGGTGTGTACATGTGTATATATGTGTGTGGTGTGCCGTGTCGTCTATGTGGTGTGTGCATGCGTGTGTGCTCGTGTGCATACACGTAGATATCTGTGAGTCTGGGCTGTAGGTGTAACCAACCGTCTTATTAAAATAAGAAACACAGAACCAATGTAAAAGAGAAAGCTGAGAAGTCAGCGCTCAGAACTAAAATCTTACCTCCTGCAGTGCTCCTAGCTTCCCCGAAAGAGAGCTACTTCCTGTGTGTCTGTCTTTAAATAGTCTTTCTGTTCTGCCTTCTCATTGGTTGTAAACCCAAACACATGACTGCCTCATCACTGCCTGTATGTACAGCCCTCCAGGTCTTAAAGGCATATCTCTCCAATGCTGGCTGTATCCCTGAACACACAGAGATCTACCTAGCTCTTCTACCAAGTGCTGGGATTAAAGGCGTGCACCACCACCACCACCACCACCACCACGCTCTTGCTATGGCTCTAATATCTCTGACCCCCGGGCAACTTTATTTATTAAAATACAATGAAAATCACATTTCAGTACAAATAAAATACTAACATACTGGGTCTTTGTGTGAGTGTGTCAAGATTTCCTCTTACAGCTTAACCTAGTCTCAGCTGTAGTTTGTTGTTGTTGTTATTATTGTTACTTGTAGCAAAAGTTAGTACCAACACTATGGAGATCCAACACCTAATTCTTGGAGTGAAAGACAAAATTAAAACACAATAATATCATTACAAAAGCTCTCCAGTTCCAAGACAGAACAGCAATGCATGGAGTGTGTTCTGACTCCAGTCATGGGTGCTAAAAAAACCAACTCAAGTGTGCTGTGTTCTTCACAAGTTACTTTTTAAGAAATATGATAGATTTTTTAAAATATCAGTAATATATCTTGCACTTAATATTAACAGGTCTTTGTGGCAAATAGACATGGCTGAAAATTTGATTTGATCGAAAACATAATTAATCTTGCAGAATATACATGATGTGGAATATACATGTATATTCTATAAAATTAATTATATGTTCAGTTATTCAAATATAAATAACTTAAGAGAAAAACTTAGGTTGGCACAAAGTAATTCAGACCTGAAAGGTAAGAGATTTCTTAATTCAACTGTAACAACTTTCAAATATATGATTAATCCTATTTTTAATGCTATCAGATTTTATTGGCAGTTTAGATGAGCTTCCAATATACAGCTCCTACTGTTTTCTTGCTTGAAAGGACATGAAGAAATTACTTCTTCAATTACCATTGGCTGCACCTCATTATAAATTCTAATTTATCAACAAACACTTCTGTCATTATGAGACGTTGATGCTTGCTCATTAATGGTGGTGATGACTAAACCTAGCTACACACACTCCAGCCTACCTCCAAACCAGAGAAAAGCTCAAAATTACTCATTATAAAGTATACCCAAGAGGGAAAACTGACTTCTCTTTGATTTTACAGTCTCACTGGAAAATCATCGCTGCATTTAAACATGATTAATTTCATATTCATATTAAAAACTAAACATCACAGAGAATTCTTTGCTTTGGGATGTCTTTCCTTATGCTGTGAATATGTGTTGCTCCTATTGGTTAATAAATAAAGCTGCACTGGCCTATGGCAGGACAGAATGAAGCCAGGTGGGAAATCCAAGAGAGACTGAGAGAGAAGAAAGGTGAGATCAGAGTAGATGCTGCCAACAGCCACCAGGAGAAACAACATATGAAAGAACAGGTAATGCCATGAAGCCATGTAGCCAAACAGATGAATAGGAATGGGTTTATTTAAATTGTAAGAGCTAGCTAGCAAAAAGCCTGAGCCATAGGCCATACAGTTGGTAATTAATATAAGCCTCTGAGTGATTATTTTATAAGTGGCTGCAAGAGCTCAGGTGAAAGAGATTTGTCCAGACCACAGGGCTAGACAGGACTGAAAAACTCCCCTCTACAATTCTCACAGCAAACGATAATTTGAATGGCATCTCAGGGGCACAGAGTCTGTGGTTTGCTATTTCTACTTAAATTCCCATATTGGCTATCTTCCCAAATAGGTGCCAGTACCTGCACACTCTCCTATGTTTTTATTTACTAATTGCTTAATGTTGCTGTGCACATTAATCATCTCAAATATTTTTTAATAGTAAGGTATAGTACTTGGCATATCCTTCAGGTCATCCTGTTTACATTTGCTATTTCTCTAACTTAAATTTATATAGCTGGAATTAGAGTGTTTGAATAGCAGGAAGCCACAGAAACAGTATTCCTGGTTTAAACTGCTTCTGATAAAAGATATACAAACATCTTTTTGTATACTGCACACACCTTTTAGAAGAATATAGTATTTGAGTCTCTAGTTCACATTATAGACTAAAATTAATTCCAGCAATGTGGTGGAGTCACAACCTAAAGAAACATAATAAATTTAGTCAGTCTCTTAGGAAAAATAATGAAATATATGTGTGACAAAGGACAAAAATGTTAAAAATCAAGATAACTATAAAAAATTAGAATTAAAAATTGTAATGTAAGTTTAATGTCAATAAAAATCACATATTTTTATAAAAATACTTACAATATGAATATCAAATTATCCAACATATTAATTAAAATTTTGTCTTCCAAATATGTAAGAGCTAAAACATTAAAAATTAATGAGTAAAGTATCAAGGGTGTATATAAAAAGACAATAAAGTCAGAAGAAACTGAATACATACTAATTATAGGGAAACATTTATAGTTAATCATAATTTGAAAAATATTAATAATTTAATTTTAATTAACAATTTAATTTATTATAGTTATTAATAATTTTAAAATTAAAATGAAAACAAAGTTCTCTTTGTAAGCTTTGTGTTTGTAAATGGTAATAATTAGGACTTATGAAGATCTGAAATTTGGAAAGAATCACGGTAACTAATTAGGTTTATGTATTAAAGGCCTTTCAAGGAAAAAAATCAATATTTACCTGGGGGAGAGGTAATTACCACCACATGTAGAAATTATACAGTATAGTGTTGTAATATAATAATACAACCTAGAATCCAAAATCTAACCTACTAAGTATGACTATTTAAAATTAAAGCAATAAGGAATCATACTATTTTTATTTACCTAAAATATACATACCTACAAGTGTACTATATAATATCCATAGACATATACAGACACACATATATAACTAAATGAAGTTATGCCACTTAGGCTGGCAATACTTCCCCACAAGAGTCATAAACTGTCTAACAAAAACCCCTAGTACCAAGCATGATAAACCTTTTCAAGTTGATGGTCAAGGGAATCCAAGACACTCCCAATCAGTATCCGCTATTGTCATTATCCTTGGTTGCCTACCAGAGGTTGAAGATAAATCTATATTGTTGAAGACTGTGGGAGGTCAGCTCCCACTTTTTAAAGGGGTTCCTATGAGGAGGGGAGAGGGATAAGAAACTTTTAGATAGAAACACAGTGAAGAGCTTTGGGAGGACCTGGATCAAAACCTAATGGCCTCTTCTGCCTCTTCAAAAGGGCTTTCTATAACAATACCAAGGGGTGGGGCAAAAGACACCCTCTTTCTAGATCAAAGCACACCATACAGCAAGTGAAGACCCTTCCAAACACCTGGTAACCACGCCCATGGTCAAATCATCTTCTTATGTAGCCCTGCTGAATAAAGCGAGCTCAGATTCTCGGACCCTGAGTAAGTTCTCACTAGGAAACCTCTGTGGGTTTCTACAGCTCCCCCTTCTAAATTTTTTAAAGGGCCCCTCAGATCCCTCAGATAGACTGTGCCTGCCTTAGTCATCTTCTTCATTAATCAGCCTTACCTGTCATGGAGATACACTTTCCATCAAGTGTACTATGTCTTAGGTTGGGAGCTAGTAAGAAAGATTTACTGGTCTCTGGCTACTAGCCTCTGGAAGGGGAAAGTACAGAGCTTAACCCAGCTCTGACTCTGGTCCCTACTAAGAGCTTGCAAGTAGTTGGAACAACCACAGCAATACCTAGGTCTGCTACCCCTTTAGTAAAGGAGGAGAGGATGACCAAGATGGAATGTCTTTTTTGGATGGGCCTATGATGTCTATTAAACTCTTGATGCAAATGCATCAAATAAATCAATAAACTCCTGATGCAACTGCATCAAACTTAAAGACTCCCTTAGCTTCACCAAACCATGGTTCATCAATATCAAAAGATTAACATAATTCTAGTATGAATATTACTATACATATTTACAATTCTTAGAAACTTAGATTAAAAAGCAAACTCTCTATAGGATTACTTTCCAAACTTTAGCCAACATTCAAAAAAGATCTCTTAACAGAATTATTTACATTTTTTCCAACAAGACAGAGAATCGTGAGTTGTGGTGGTATTGTGTTCCCCAAAATATCGTGTACCTTAATAAACTTATCTGGGGTCAGAGAACAGACAGCCACTAGATACAAAGGCTAGAAAATGGTGGTACTCACACCTTTAATCCTAGCATTCCAGAGATAGAAATCCCTCTGGATCTCTGTGAGTTCAAGGCCACATTGGAAATAGCCAAGCTTGGTGACACACGCCTTTAATCCCAGAAAGCCAGCCTTTAATCCCAGGGAGTGGTGGTAGAAAGCAAAAAGATATATAAGGCGTGAGGACGAGAAACTAGAAGCATTTGGCTGGTTCAGTTCAGCTGAGATTCATTCCGGATGAGGACTCAGAGGCCTCCAGTCTGAGGAGACAAGACCAGCTGAGGATCCGGCGAGGTGAGATAGCTGTGGCTTGTCCTGTCTCTCTGATCTACCAGCATGGACCCCAATAACTCGCCTAAGGTTTGATTTTATTAATAAGAACTTTTAAGATCCCTGCTACAGTGAGTCACCATAGTTAAAATTGTAGATGAACTCAAAACTGTTTCATTTCTGAAGTTTGATCAAAGTCCATTTTAATAACAGTCTTAAAGTTCCCCCTGAAAGTTTTAAATCAGAGCCTAATTTAATTTGTCAGTGGCTCTGGAGTCTCTGTATCTAGTTCCCTCAGTCCTTGGATTCAGCAAGCGCTGCTGCCAGGGGGCTGTAACACTTGGAGTGATGCCGTGCCCCCAACCACCTTCCCTGCTGGGCCCTCCCATCCATCCCAGAGCTGATCACAGCACACTGCCATGGTGGACGTTCACCCAGTGGCAGCCAGTTGCTGGCCAGGGCGGTCCCTTTACCCAAATGTTGCAGCTCCCCTGAATACAACAATTCAACTAAATTCAAACAAGCGGCCCTGAGGCTTCACTCTCAGCCACAGAGGCACTTTCAGTTAGCTTTCCCTAGGAGAGCTGCCCTAGTCTCTCTCTCTCTCTCTCTCTCTCTCTCTCTCTCTCTCTCTCTCTCTCTCTCTCTCTCTCTCTCTCTCTCAATAGTATTTTTATTTTATAATTAACTTAATTTCACATATCAGCCACGGATTCCCCCGACCTCCCTCCTCCCACCCCCCAGCCCTCTGCCCCAATCCACCCCGGACTCCCACCTCCTCCAAGAGAAGGTCTCCCCTGGGGAGTCAGCCCAGCCTGGCAGACTCAGCCAAGGCAGGTCCAGTCCCCTCCTCCCTACACCGAGGCTGAGCAAAGCATAGGCCCCAGGCTCCAAAAAAGCAGCCCATGCACCAAGAACAGGTCCTGGCTCCACTGCCTGGGGGCCTTCTAAATAGTTCAAGCTGATCAACTGTCTCACTTATCCAGAGGGATCTCTCTCTCTCTCTCTCTCTCTCTCTCTCTCTCTCTCTCTCTCTCTCTCTCTTCTCTCTCTCTCTCTCCTTGATTTTTCGAGACAGAGTTTCTCTGTGTAGCTTTGCACCTTTCCTGGATCTTGCTCTGTAGACCAGGCTGGCCTCGAACTTACAAAGATCCGCCTGCCTCTGCCTCCCATCTCTTAAAGGAGCTGTGCATTGGTTTGCTGCTAGCTGTCAGAAGTGATGCGCCGCCAGGCTCCATTTCATTCCAGCTTTTACAGTCTCAGTCCTTGAATACCAAATGGCAACAAAACCTTTGTCCCAAACTCCTTCTCAGCAGTCTGCGGGGAGGGGAAGGGTCTTAGTCTCCTGCTTTCCCCAGACTGCAGGATGGAACATAGATGTCAGGAACACCAGTTGGACTGTCCCTCACTGCAGCTCCTCTGGGAGTCAGCAGCTGCAGTGTCCCCAGGGCTGGCAGTTCTCTGTTTCAAACACTGTTCCAAGCTCTCAGGCAGCCACCGAGCTTCATTTTCATCTTGTGAAAAAAAAACACAAGCATGTCCTCGACCCCATATTAACACAGGGTAGGGACCCTTCCATAATCTCAAGCAAGACTCTTTCCATTTCACCTGAGCAAAAGTCGCTCAGATGCCATCATGTCAAAATCTATCTGGGGCAGATTGCTCACAGAGATCCACATTCAAAAAATTCAGAACAAAAAGTACAATGTCCCTTCTCAGTTTTTCGAAGCTGCGTCTTGAGAGTGCCACAGGCTCTTTCCACTGTGCCTTGTCCTTGAGTATTATAAGGAATGCCCATTGGGTGCTCAGTTTGCAACTGGGAACAAAATTGCTGAAATGCTTTACTTCTATACTCAGAACCATTATCAGTTTTAATAATTTTTGATATCCCTATATAGGAGAAACACTTTTGTAGCTTCTCCAGATTGCACACCAGCCATTATAAATCTTGAGTAAGTGTCAATAGTTACATGTACATATTTTAACTTGCCGAATTTCAAAATATGAGTGACATTCATTTGCCATAAATGATTAGGAAGAAAACCTTCAGGGTTTACCCCCAAGTGAGGTACAGGAAATTATTTCAGACATACTCCATATTGTTTAACTATCTGTCCAGTAACTTCCCTGGTAAGATTGAATTGCTTTCTTAGACTTTTCCTATTTTGATGATGAAAAGCATGTGACTGTTGAACTAATTCTACTTGGGATAAGGTGATCATCCATGTTAATTGGTCAGCAGTTGCATTACCATTGGCTAAAGGACCAGGAAGATTGGAATGAGCTCTAATGTGACCCAGAAAGCACAGCAGTTTTCTTTAGTGAATAGCATCTTGAATTAGCTGAAACAGCATTCTAACCTGACTATTACTACTCCCAATGCATGGAACAGTTTCTATAACTTGAAGAGCCCTATAAATATATTGACTATCTGTATATAAATTAAATGACCTGTCTACAAGAAACAAAAAAAACATATTCACCACCCATAATTCCACTATCTGTGCAGAAGCTGGGGTTGTTTGTACAACATAACTTTTTCCATTGATAACATAAGCAGTCCTCCCATTTAAAGAACCATCAGTAGAAACTAGCATAGCATCTCTTATGGGATCTTTCATCACAGTCTTAGAAAATATAAATGAATGCATTTGAGTGAATTATAACAATTGATCCACTGGAAACTGATTATTAATTTGACCCAGAAACTGAGAAAAGGCAATTGCCCAAGAATCATTATGTTGAAAAGCCAATCAATTTGCTGTTTTGAAAAAAGAACACTGTTCACACTTGGTTCTTTGCTGAAATAACGTCTAGATTCAATCCTGCTTTTCTGTACCAAACAAGCTACAGCTTCATAATATGGATTTAATGCCATAGCTGGTGAAACAGGAAGATGTAGCCATAAAAGAGGACTGTTTTGCCATAAAATTACTGTAGGAGTATATCTAGTGGGCAAGATATATGCATGCCAAGGTAGATCATAATTAATACAACATACTTGCTGATATTGAATAGCATTCTCAACCTGCAAAAGAACCTGTTGACCTTTTTCAGTTAGCTGTCTGGGTAAATTAGGATCACCGTCTCCTTTTAAAATATCAATTAAAGTTTCCAAATCACCTGTAGATAATTTTAAATAAGGTCATAACAATTGAATGTCCCCTAATAACTTTTGAAAATCATTTAAAGTTTTTAACCCATCCTTTCTTATTTCCAATTTTTGAGGCTTTAGTTCCTTAGGGTATAATATATGTCCTAGATATTGAGAAGGAGGCTGTCTTTGCACTTTCTCTGGAGCAATAATTAACCCTGCATTCGTAAGACAGTGCTGAAGTTGTCCAAAGGTGTCAAGAAACATTTCTTCATCTTTATGTGCAAGCAAAATATCATCCATATAATGAATAATATAAACTTTCTGAAATTGATCTCTAACTTTTTGGATAGTTTGAGCCACAAATTTCTGACACAATGTTGGGCTATTGACCATTCCCTGGGGCAAAAACCTTCCAATGAAATCTTTTCATGGGCTCTTTAAAGTTTACTGAGGGAAGCTAAATGCAAATCTTTGACAGTCTTGGGGAGCCAAAAGGATGGTATGAAAAACAATTCTTTAAATCCAAAATAATTTTATAAGTATCTTCTGGTATGGCTGTAGGGGTAGGCAATTCAGGCTGCAAAGCTCCCATTGGCTGTATGTTCTCATCAATTTTCCTTAAATCCTGTAATAATCTCCATTTCCCTAACTTCATTTAGGAGAATTCCAGGGAGAATTAGAAGGTACAATATGACCACTATCCAACTCTTCCTGTACTAACTGCTAGATGGTTTGTATTTTTCTTCTGCTAGGGGCCATTGATTTATCCACACAGGATGGTCAGATTTTCAAGTTATAGGATCTACATGGAGTACAGGCTGCTTAGTGACCCTTCCTAAAAAATACCCTATTAGCCTTTTCTTTAGGGAGCAAAGATGAAATTTAACCATCACTACTTTTTATTAATTTGTGGGTCAGGAACCTTTTGTTTAGTGATAACTGTACTGGGGCTATATGAATATACTACCATACAGCTCATAACATCTGGACCCCACAAATTTACGGCAAGTGAGGGACAATGTATGGCTGAAAAGTTCCTTCATGACCTTCTACATCTTTCCAGGAGAGTTCATTGCTACTCTGCTCAGGAAACTGAGTTTGACCAATCCCTTTTAACTGTGAAATAGTTTTCAACTTTGGCTGCATAGAAGGTCATTGACTAGCAGTAATAACAGACAAATTCACATCCATGTGTAAAAGACCTAGAAAACTTTTTCCTTTAATAACCAAAGTAAGTTCTGTATGCTGTGGACCTATGGCTTGTAAACAATAGGCATCTGACAAACCAAATTCATCTTCTCCTCTCTTATCCCTTTTAAGTGGATTTTTTGTTTTCACCTGAGGAAGTAAAATTGACTGTGCAAATCTCTGGCCCATCTTTATTACAGAAATTCCCTTAGGTGAATGAGTCATTGCCTTAATTTTTTCCACATAATCAGCGTCTATTATTCTAGGAGCAACAAAGACCCCCTGCATGGTGGTACGACTTCTTCCCAGCAATAACCCTACAGTGCCTTCCATCAAAGGCCCATAAACAACAGTAGGGAATGCCTGCATCTCCATTTCAGGAGTCAAAACCATATAGACAGAAGAGCTGGGATCTAATCTAGCACTACCTGTGGTTGCTCTATAGAGGTCCTGAATACATTTCTTTACTGAGAGACCAACTGTGGAATTACCCCAAAGATCTACTTTGTTGGGGCCTGAGGCTGGCCCCTCCATCCATTTCCCTGAAATGGATTTCCTGGCATATCCATCCTTGATAGACCTCTATTAGCCCAATGTGTCCCTCTTTGGCATCTCAGGAACAGCCCAAGTTTCTTATGTGCCCTTAAACTTCCCCTCGCTCTTAAGCATTTTCCCTTTTCAGGACAACTCTTGACATGGCGTTCCATCTGGCCACACCCAAAGCCTGGTGGTCTGACAGCCTTTCCCTTGCCTAGAGCCATAAAATCTTTGCTGGTGAAGAACATTCTTGACTGTTTTTCCCTGTAATGCCACAGCCATGACTATCCACTGATTATACAAAGGCCTTATATCTGAGCAAAGTCTAATGTAGTCAGAGATGTTTCCTTTCTTGCTAAAAGGTCCCAAAGTGGCCTGACAAGTGGCAATAGCATTTTTGTAAGTGAGTTGCTTAACAAGCAGAAGTCCAGTTTCTGAATCTCCAATTAACCTGCCTGCTGTTTGACTAGAAACAAAATCTTGAAACAATTCATCAGGCCTGTGCCTTATTTTTGATAAATCCTCCTTTTTTCTTCCCAACAACAGAAGCTTATTCCGGGCCTTTTTGCTAGCTACATTAACCTGAGCATACACTGCCACATCAAAATTTAACTGTTGACCTGTCTCCCAATAAGGGTCTTCTCCAGCAAGCATGTCAAAAGGAATAGGAATCTGATGGACCTGATTTATTTCAGCTGTGGGCTGACATTGCTCCACAAACTTGCTTTTCCACAACAAATTACCTCCACCTGACAAGCAAGCTCTGGCCATTTACTTCCAGTCACCAGGAGACAGGACTTCTAAAAAAAGGCTTTCTAACAATGCTTGTGTAAATGGAGCCATTGGACCATATTGATTACATGCTGCTTTTAATTCCTTCAGTTGTTTAAAAGGAATTGGAACATGCACTCCAGATATTTTTCCTGGGCATCCTGCTGCTTGACTATGGGGAACATTTGAAATCCTTGCACCTCCTCCCTCTGCTGGCTGCTTCTCTGATACAGGTTTGAAGGAGAGACGCAGGACTAGCAGGGAGGGCTTGCCGTGGCCTGGGAGGCTTTTGCGACAGGGCGACTATGAGTGACTTTGCCATTCTGATAGATGCCCCCCCCCAGGTGAGTCTAATTCTGCCCCTACAGAAGGAAGATGCGTACCCTTCTGAGAAGGAGAGACCTGAAGAGCCTCCAGTTTTTGAGAAAGAGAAATTGCTAAACCTTTCAAGCTCTTCAGTTCCTCCCTTGTCTCACTGCAAGACTTCCCTTCCTTAAACTTGGCTTTCTGGCCCAGAGGGAACTGACCCTGACTAAACGATGCTGTAGAAGTGTTCTCATCTAGCGGCAGCTCCGGCAGAACAGAGGGTTCTGTTCCATCCATATCTGTCTCAGAGACAATTCCCTCCTCCCACTCAGGACTTAGATCTAAGCTGTCTCAAATTAATGCCCAAAGGTCAAAAGCTTCTGTGGGAATCTTTTCTAGCCCATGTTCCTCGTACTATGGTTGCATTTCATCTCTAATTCTCCCCCAGGAGTCTGTGTCCAGAGTCCCATAGTCAGAAAACCAACGACACAGCTCCTCTACGAACTCCAAGAACCTCTGTACTTGTTGCTGTTCGACCTCAACTCCCCTAGTTTTCAAACTCTCTACAAGTGAATAGACAAACATCTGATTACTATTTCCCTGCCCCATAGTGGCTTTTCTTTCTAGACTACCAAATCTGCAGTGGCTGCTTGTTCCTGGATGCTGTTTTCTATGCCAGATTGGCACTAGGAAAATTCTACTCTTATCCTAAGTTTCTTCCTAAACAATATTTCTATACCTAAACCCTATACTTTTTCCAAATTTAATAGATAGAAATTGAGAGAGAGAAAGCAAGAAATCTAGACAGAGACAGATACTTGCTGCAGCCTAACTTTTATTACTTGCTTTGGCTTAATTTTAGCTGCTCTTTATACAGTTTTTGCTCCCAAAGAATAAAATACCACCAACTTAACCTTAATACAAAACCAGACATGTTCAACTGCTTCCAAGGTGCTCCCTCCCTCCCTCACTTACTTCCTCTGCACCCAAGTCCCTAGTTCTGGTGCACATTGAAGGAGGCCAGATCCCACCTTTTAAAATGGTTCCTATGAGGAGGAGAGAGGGATAAGAAACTTTTAAGTAGAAAGATAGCGAAGAGGAGAAAGACAGAAACACAGGATAGCTTCAAGAGGACCTGGATCAAAACACAATGGCCCCTTCTGCCTCATCTAAAGGGCTTTTTATAACAAAAGACCTCCCCCTTGCTAGATCAAAGTACATCATACAGCCAAGTGTAGACCCTTCCAAATCATCTCCTTATGCAGCCATGCTGTGTAAAGCAAGCTCAGATTCTCAGACCCTGAGTAAGTTCCCACTAGGAAACCTCTGTGGGTCTCTACAGAAGATCTGATGCATTTCTGACACATGACTCAAAGGATTCTAGCTGGATCCGACACAAAAGCTTCTTCCCTGATGTAGCTAGAGTTTTCCTGCCTGCCCACAGTCAGGACAAATCTTTGTCACCAGTCAGTCTCACAGCCGCTCAGACCCAACCAAGTAAACACAGGGACTTATATTGCTTACAAACTGTAATGGCCATGGCAGGCTTCTTGCTAACTGTTCTTATAGCTTAAATTAATCCATTTCCATAAATCTATACCTTGCCATGTAGCTCGTGGCTTACTGGCATCTTCACATGCTGCTTGTCATGGTGGCGGCTGGCAGTGACTCCTTCTGCCTTCCTGTTCTTTCTTTTCTCCTCTCCATTAGTCCCTCCTATACTTCCTGCCTAGCCACTGGCCAATCAGTGTTTTATTTATTGACCAATCAGAGTAATTTGACATACAGACCATCCCACAGCACCCTGAAGTCTTGCTTTTATAGTACTAGAAGGTGCTATACAAGTTACCAAGGGAGAGAAGAAACCATTAGCCCTATCTAGCCATGACACCTATGAACCACAACAATGGCCAGCGTGACAAGATATCTCTAAAGGGTACAATAGGGGCACTCATATATTGATGTAACCAACATATACCTAATTAGACTTAAGGCCAACTCAATAGAAGGGAAATAATGCCTGGTACTAGAAACCTAGCCAAATATCCATAGCTAGTGAGGTTATGAATTTTAGAAGAGAATCTGTTACCTCCACTTTACTAAACAGCACACATCAAAACTGCATTCTAAATACTTATTTTTGTAGCCACAGGTAAGAGTATAGCTCTCACTTCCCTTCAAAGAGCTTCTTTTTGCAGCAGAGACCATTACAGGAAACCACAACTGTTCAAATACAACTGATCATGGGATCTCCAGTAGCCAATGGATACCTCTATAACACAACTCCTGCAACCAAGACTCAGTGAACATCACAAAAAAAAGGGAGCAGAAATATGATAAGTCAGAGGACCAGGAAGTCTACTGTGAGATTGTCTCCTAGAAATGACAGGAAGGTACACTCATGATACATCAACAATATGGCTGCCCAAACAAGACCTGAACAAGGACATTACGAATAGACATGCTAACATAAGGAAATCTCCCAAGGCACCATCTCTAGACAAAGACCTACAACTCATGACCTGGAGAAAGGGAAAATTAGTCTTCCCCAGGGATAATCTCCCTAATGGTTACCTAGTACCAAGTGGTAAATCCTGAAATCATATATACAGAAGCAACACTAAACAGACTCAGATGTTGTGTTTATACATTCATATGTATAGAAGTATCAACAGCAGTCAAAGGGAAAAAAAACATGAATTTGGGAGGGAGCAAGATGGGAGCTGCATGGAAGGGTTTGGAAGGAGGGAACAGAAATGAAGTTGCTGCATTTGATTTATTTTTGAAGGTTTAAAAGATGTTTATCTGGTCCAACGAGACAAAACTATTCACATTTACACTAGGTAAGAGATGGGCTCACTGATTGTAGTGCACAGCCGTGAAAAGAAAGCCCAAGCAGAGGGTGAAACAAACCCGATATGATGGAGCAGTGGGACCTTTATGGCACTGCTGAACGATGGAACCAATCAAGAAATATGTGAAACGTTTGCCTTGCAAAATAATAAGCACCTTTGTCTTATATCAGTTTAGCTACATTTTACATCATGTGCAAAACAGGTTCCTAAATGGCTCAAAATGCAGACATAGACTCCAAAAAAAAAAAAAATGCTTTTATTGTCACACCCAACATTGGTCTTATTTTCTGCCACTCTCAACCATATACATGTCTAGCACTGTTAAATATCCAAAATAAATGTAAACACATTTGTTCATAGTTCTACATATTTATACTTGATTTCCACTCTTCTTGGAAAGCTCTTCCTTTACTTTTATTTCTTACAGTTTTTTCCAGATCTACCTAAGATACGATCCTCATCTAGTATGCAGCTGTCCACATCTTCAGTTCCATCTGCAGAAGCCAGATGGCAAGACAAACAGAGAGTTGCAGCTTTCTGCCATCGTTTAAGAAATGGTTATATACACCTATTATTGAGAAATGAAGCTGCTATTAAATTGGAGCAGAAAAGAAAAACAGCGATGACTTCAAATGGACAAGTATTTAAAATATTTGGACTAACAAAACCACATCATGATTACCATGTCCCAGGTGCTATTCTGGGGACTTATGTTTACTAACTCATGTAATCCTCATATCACCCTATGAGTGTAGTACTGTAATGATCATCTTAATTTTGCAGAGGAGAGAGTGGAGACCCAAGGGTTTCACATACACGGCTAAAGCAGAGCAATATTCAAAATCAACAGTGTTGGTTCTGCACCTGTGTCCTTAACCATATGCAGAACTGCTTTTAGACACTGCAAAGGGGAGTGGGTATTTTCTATTTTTTCAGGTCCTGTGTTAATTTTGTTTATATGTCATGCCTACATTCTTACTTGCTTGCTTGCTTATTTGTGCTCAAATTGGTTCCCCCACTGTCATACAGTTAAGGAACCCCTGCCTAGGAAATGGTGCCACCCACAATGGACTGTGTATTCCCACAACAGTTAATAAAGATAATCTTGAACCAAAGGTAGGTTTAACCTTCAAAGACCCTTCTCTAGTGACCTGCATACACCAGCTAGGCTCCACTTCCTAAAATGCCCCATATTGTTCAAAATAATCTCACAGCCTGAAGACAATGTGTTCAAATCATGGGACTATGGTGTCGCATCTGCCTCGACCAGCAAGGAAGACGCCACACCAGGCTCTTCTCCAAGCAGTTTATTCAGGAACCTTGAAACAATCTTCTGACTTCTGACCCCAGGGAAAGCCAACCCACAACCTAAATAGCTTCTGGGCAGCCAACCCCAATCTATCATGTGGGTACTGAGGATAGGTCCAGGTGCACGAAAGCAAGCCAAATCCTCAGCCTTAGCCAAATAAGGAGTTGTTTATCACAGAGAGCACTCATCATCGGGAGGGTGGAAGGCAGAAGCACGCAGCTCTCTACACTATGGGGTACATTTTAGATTCAAATAACAGCATGAAGGATAATGAGATAACACAGAGGATTAGAAAATAACTAAGGCAGAGATCTGAAAACAAATCTGCATACATTCTGAGCAGTCAGAGAACTGGGCATGCCCCCATGGCAGAATCAGATACACTGCTGTTTTTTGCTATTGTTGTATGTTTTGATACTAAACTTTCACTGGGCAGCTTTGTTAATTCATGGTCTAATTATTATGATGCCAACACCCCTCTCTGTAGTCTCAATATTGACTGGGCTATGATATGCTCTTCAGTCTTCAGAGTCTAAAGTGTTACTATAGCAATGGACTGTTCTCTTGATTCTCCTTTCGTTATCTGACTCTAGGTCATCACACTTTGAAGCACCACTAGTCTTGAACTGGAACTTGATATCTTGAGACCTGTATAAACTGTCTTTCCATATTATGTCCTATGTTTACCCACATCTGAACACATGAGGGAGAGTCAGGCTCAAAGAGAATCTAAAAGCATGGCAGATATGCAGACAATTTTAGTAATAATCTTCCCCAGGGTCTGAGACCACTGCTACAAATCACTGATTTCTTTTTATATGGAAGAATCATGGCTAGTATCTCAACATCCTTCTCTTTTAAGACACTGTCTTACCATCATAACAGCAGTTACCTGCAAAGCACCAATCCGTAGCGAATTGCTGCTTTGACAAAGGACTCTGAACATGTTTTAAAGACTCTTCAGGAAGAGCAGGTGCCGTGGAAGCAGAAATGGCTGCATCAGAAGCAGGTTTGTGAAAGTGGGTTTTGAAAAGGAGCCTGCTGAGACCCAACATCTGCTTTTGTCATACCCATCCACTGGGTTATGCCATTTGAGATTGTTGTACCAAATAAGAACTCAACACACATTTAGATCAATGGAAATCAGGGCAAGAATACATGCACAGTGAACTGTGGGCCCATCAATTTGGGGGCAAAACAATAAAGAGCAAATGATAATAGTGACATAACTAACTTTCCCAGAGAAACTTGATTTCATTTATTGACTTGGCCACCTCATGGCTATACATCTGTGAAGGATGGCCCTATTCTTTAGACTTGGTTTCTTCAAGTGTCTCCTTCACAGGCTGAATCGTGGCTCCGTCGTAGTTATTGGGGCGGGGGGAATTAAACAATATTGCATATGTGTGATTAACTAACAGAGTTGGGGCATGGAAGATGCCGGAGTCCGGCTGTTTTCCCAGATGAAGGGAACAAATAGAGCTCTGAGAAGCAGTGCAATGGGCACCGTGTCAGGGGCTGGGGGTGGCTGCTGCTGCTCCGATGTCCATTCTTGTGCACTCTGTTTATCACCCAGAGATGCTCAGAGCAGAGAAGGCAACACTGGCCACAAAACAGATGACCGTGATCCCAACTGGGCATGTCAATCTGCAGCCCACAGGCCTCATATCACCCAGAGATGCTCAGAGCAGAGAAGGCAAAGCTGGCTACAAAACAGATGACCGTGATCCCAACCGGGCATGTCAATCTGCAGCCCACAGGCCTCACGCGCTGCAGGGTAACTGTGAGTGTTATCCACGACACCAAACCATAAACAGAACTAAAACATGAGGTTTTTCTTTTGTGACTGTTTTGTAACTCAACTGCGCACGTTTCAAACTTGAGCTTTGTAGATTCCAGCATCTTGACAGGGTGTTAAAAGTTTGCACAAGCCTACGTGAGTGTCTCACCTCATACTCTCTTTTAAATACGCGGGGACATAAACTATTAATTAGATACTGTGCGCTTCCAGTTCTACTCTCAGAGGCCTGTGCTAGGGCATTTTATGTGCACACTGACCAAGATTCCTTTTTTAACATCAGGAGAGAAGATTTTAGAAACTCTTAAAGACAGGCATTTGATAATTAAAGAAATCAGGGTTTTTGGAAAGTGGTTTGACGAATCAAGTCTGAAGGCAGGAAACTGTCAGCCTTATAGAATCTGAATCAATCCAGTCCACCTCTGAGCCTATGGGAGTACATATTGATTTAAAACAGGGTGCTAAGTATGGGTTGTATGAAAGAGCACCTACTAATATTTGTATTGTACTGTAAAGAGAACGACAGCACATATAGGGAGTGAGGGCTATATGGATGTTATCTTCAGGGTTGAAGTAATAATACGAAGAAAACGTAGATTTATTCTTGGGGTTTCTTTCCTTTTTGTTTAATGTTAGCATCAAGCATTATAATAATCACAAATGGTTTTGTTCATTTTTATATTGTTTATTTTTAAGTATAGTTTACCATGTGTTTAAGGAATATAATATGATGTCAAGAAATATTTTAAAAAGATATAAAATGAGTTACTAGAGAGAAATACACTAAAGGACATCTGCCGTGTTTTAAGATCACCTTGGAAGGTCCTACACAGTCTAGAGCAATGTTCTTGACTGTGGCTGCTAGCCCATAAGATCAACGCAGTCAGAAACAGCAAAGAAGCATGGGACCAATTAAGCTAGGTATTTTTCAACCTCAGTATTCCATTTCATCTCCTAGAGCCTCTTACCTTCCAATGTTCTGGGAAGTATTAGTGATATCTGCCGAGCTGAGGAACTGCCAGCCAAGTTGTTCATTTTATTATTATTGCACATAAATTGTCTACGAAAATCATCTTTTGGCCCAGGATAATCACATCGTGTGTTTTGGCTCATCCATACACACGTACAGATGGCATTGAAGGCTGTGGGAGAGCAGAGCTACACCGGACATCTTTGTGCCATGCAGGAGTCATCCCGCAACCATGCTACAAGCGCATCAGAAGCCACATGAGCCACACAATATTTAGATATACTTCTGTGTTGCCCTTTGCCAATAAATGCTTTATGTATAAAGGAAGAGATGACTGTGTTAGCTTTTCAAAGTAAGGCTATACTCCTATGTGAAACAGATGACCTCATGACTCATGGAAGTTTCCTGCATTTCAAGATGACTTAGAGACAGATACGTTTCATGGAAGGAAATGGTCAGCTGACTCAGCCTCGCTGCAAAAGAAGGCTCTTCAGAGAAGTAAAGCATGTCTATTGCCAGTTTACAAAATGTTTTTAGGGGAATTGTATCCACAGTCATGAAGAAGAGAATTTGGGTGATATATGCATTTATGAGTTTCTCTTTCTCAAATGAAGTGATGAATCTTCAGGACAAGCTCAACGTATTTTCTCACTTTCTGTCCCAAATGCCTCAGATATGAGTATGTGGTATAGGAATCAATTGATCTGAAGGAATGCTGGCTCAAGAAATTAAAAGATATCCATGCCTGGGATGACAAAACAGCTGTGTGGAGTATAAACACATTTTATATAGGATGAATCTGCATGTGCAATCATTCACCGCAAGTGTGGCTCTACTTTAGATGTGTCATCTAGTATCCCGCTGTCCATTTAGAAACTGCTCAATAAGTATGTGAAGCTACACTTACTGTTAGGTAATAGAGCTGGGTCAAGCTAATTTTAAAAACTTAGAAAACAAGACAGCTATAAAATGCTTTGTAAAACAGAAACAGCTTGAGACTGTTTGAAGTTAAATATGGAATGGTACTGGAATGTCCAGGTCGGAAATGAATCCTAGCGAGAGAAGGAAAAGGAGTTCAGAAGTAAATGGGTTATTTTGTAGTCATCTTGGACACTTGACAAACATGGAAAATAAATGATTTCAGACATAAAAAAAAGTACATGCTATCCATTTTAATCCGAAAAGCAGTTTTGTGTGACTATCAATGTCTTTTTCTCCAAAATAAACACAGACATCACGTTAAAGGATCTCACAGCAAAGCCTATTGCTCCAGGTTTATGACCCATCCTAATAGCTGGAAAACTGGGGGGTGCTAAAAATCGTTACCTTCTCTTAAACATTAGCCAGGTGTCTCTGAAGGCCTGGGTGTACACTAATAAAGTACATATTAAAAGATAGATGTTGGTGCAACATTTTTCTAACAATAATGTGTGAAAATAAGATTTCTAGTAAAGGAGGGTGATCTAAATAAATTACAAAACAACGAGGGAGACTGAGCAATGGAGGAGTGTCCCTCTTACCCACAACCTCGTCAGCATGAGCTGTCAGTTGTTTCGTTGATCTTAGCCATTCTGACAGGGGTAAGGTGGAAATCTCAAATTTGATTTCCATTCTCCTGACAGCTAAGGATGTCGAATAGTTCTTTAAGTTTTTTCTCAGCCATCTGAGTTTTCTCTTTTGAGAATTCTCTGTTTAGATCTTTACCCCATTTTTAAATGGGTGATTTGTTTTCTTTATATCTAGTTTTTTGAGTTCTTACAGATATCAGCCCTCTATTGAATGTGTAGTTGGTGAAAAAAAAAAAAAAAAAAAAAAAAAAAAACAACTTTCCCCATTTTGTACATGGCTGCTTTTGTCTGAATGATTGTATCCTCTGCTATAAGAAGTATTTTAATTTCAGTTGTAACAGATTTCACTGGACAAATCTGGTGAGGAGTTAGAAGACCAAGTGGTAACAGAAATGCTTCTTTACTGCCAAGTGACCTGTGCTCACTAGGTTTCAGATTCGATGGGAACTCTGTTAGAAGTTGGAACAGAGGCCACTAGCATAGACAACAGACTTCTAGAGAAAGAATTTGTCTACCTTATATGCATGCCATGAGACTTCTTGTAGGGCCAAGTTCAAACTGTGTGATGGAATACTTTATACAGTCAAGGAGACTTTGAAGAAGAACATCATCCAGATAGTGGCATGGGTATTGCTGGCTGCTTTTAGCCAGATTTGAACTAAGAATATGAATTGACAAGAAAGGACTAAAAGACATAGTTTGGCCAGAAAAGGTGTGTTCCAGTTGTATCCAAAGAGAGTTTAGAGACTGATGTCATTACAAAGAACCAAGTACTTTGTATCAGTAAAGATGTGTGCTGAAGACCTCCCAGAAATCAGCAAGATACCATTGATTTTTACCCTCACAGATGCAAGATTTTAAACTTGGACCAAAGACTTTAATTTGAGAAGAGACAACCCGGGCACCCAATTTGCATAGAGAACTGTCACCTCAGGGTGGGTTCCTCTTTGTCAGCTATCTGGGCACTCAGTCGTGACCTCAGCCATGGTTCAAGTCAGCCTAGGTAAACATCATACAGAAACCAGGCTTTGGCACCCTCTAAAGGACTCATGAGTTATTGGTGCATAGAAAGAAATTCAGGTTTCAATGAAAAACTTAGAACAAAAAGTTACCAGGTCAGATTCCTCACAAGTTTCTCTTGACTGGGTAATAGGCAAAGGAGTAAGAGTGGAATTAAGCTGTCATGTAAACCCCAGGAAGGTAGAGATGTTAGGAATAGGAAATGCCTGTCAGGAAGACACAGGCAGTGAGTAGAGACCACTCAGGAGACAGGATTTGAGTTCCATCACAAGCAGGGGCACACAGGCCAGAACTGTACAAGCTTGTGATATTCTCTCTCTCTCTCTCTCTCTCTCTCTCTCTCTCTCTCTCTCTCTCTCTCTCTCTCTCTCTCTCATGAGAAGGCCCTTTTTACCCCAGACTCCCATCATGACAGTCTATGCTATTACCAGAATCAAAGTTATAGTACCACAGGACCAATAACTGAAATCTCTGAAATTGTGAGTGAAAACAAACCTTTTTACCTTGTAATTTCATGTACCCAAGATATTTGTCATAGCTGCAGAAAGATGTCTTACAGAGATATTTTGGTATTTTAAAAACTTATGAGAGAAAAACTTTGCTACAAAAAGTATTGTATATAATATAAATAATTTATGGGCCTGACTATCTTTGCCAAATAGTCTCTCAATTTCACTCTCACTATTGCTCTAAAATTATTGTCGGAACTACTCTTTGGTCCATAATATTTTCAGAATCCTTTTGAACTAGACCCATGCCACTAACTGTCTCTTGTATATTTTCAGTCTTGTCTTAAATTGAGTTCCCTGATAACTATCTGAGATGGAGCATTAGACTTAGGCTGCCTTCAAAACAAAACAAAACAAAACCAACACACAGTCGGTGCTTTAAGCAATAGAAACTAATTTATCACAGTTCTGAAGGATAAAAGCTACTTGTCAAGCTATCAACCATTTCTGCTCCTTGTAAAGTCATTCTTCCTAATCTGTAGATGGCTACTCTCCCCTTATGACCTCCTTGGTCCTTCTTTGATGTTGCTATTTTTATTATTTATTACTATTATTGTTGTTGTTGCATGAATCATATCTGATCAGCTCCCCTGCCCACCCTGGAAGAGCATTTTTAGCTACATTTGTGAGAAAATGGACATGAGAAAGTGTGGCAAAGGAGATGGACTGTGGTATATTCTTGCCTAAGGCAATGGGCCGGTGATACCTGGGCACTGAAGACAGGATCTGAGCAGATCATCAAGAGGTCTATTTCACCACATCACACATTTAAAACTTCAGCGCGGTCATTATTCTGTCTGGGAAGCTCTTCTCCTGTTCTCCTGATCCACCCTCTTTCCTACTATATATCATACTCAGCCAAATTGGGAGAGGTCTCCTTTTGATACATATTCATAAATTCCTGTATTTTCCTTCATCCAATTAATCATAGTTTTAATTGTATGATCATTGGTGTGGTTGTTGTGTTAAAGTCTATTTTCTTTGTCACACTTTAAGCTCCCAGAGGGAGAGTCTGACATTTTTGTCCACCATCTCACCTCCCATGTCTAGAGGAAGACCTGGTATGTGTTAGTGCTGATTCAATATTTATTTTAATTAATATTGCTTTGATGAGTTACTGCCTAGGATATTGTTCACCACAAAAAATGGCATCTGTATATGGTTAGCTCATCCCCAAAACTATTATAAAGGATAGATTTCTACTAGGAAGCATAAAGACTTTCTTGTCACAGAATATTGTATTTTTAGGCAAAATTCACAGCTTCTGGAAAGCTACACATAAAACTGTGGTATAAAGTGAGATAATGACCCAATTGTAACGCTGTCACTGTAACTGCCTAAATCAATGCTGTGAGAGATGTAAGCACCAAGATTCATATTTTAAAAGAGAGATGAAATGCAGGCAGCAAATCCTGGCAGCAGAAGCCCTCATCCCTTAATGAAGGGACTGTAAAGCAAACTGGTACTGTCCTGTCACTATGGAAAGACAATTGAGCAGTTTTTTCCTGAGCACATCACATTCTTAGCACACAGTCTCGCATGTAACATAAGCCTGCCCAAGAAAGTTAAAAATTGCATGGCTATGCAAAAAGCCATGTGTAGGTGTTTAATGTAGAATTTTTTCAAACTTGCCAAACCTTATAAGCAATCAAAATATTCTTCAGCAGATGTAGATAATAAAATCATAATGCACGCAAACAAGTAAATGTTAGACTGCACTAGAAAGAGATGAGTTATGTAGCCACGAATGAAAACATAAAAGAAACTTAAATTCACATTACTGTCTGAAAAAAAGAAAGCAATCTGAAATGGATTCATACATAAGATTTTAAACTTACGGCATTCTAAGGCAGACAAACTGTAGGGACAGTAAATTACTGGGGGTTCAGGTTATTTAAGTTAGCGTAAATATTCTGACTGGATGGAATAGTAGTTTACAAATGTAATTACACAGTTATCTGCAATTGCGCGATACAGAAAACCCAGTGAAAAATAATCAACTGTGTACTGGAGTAAGAATGACTCATCAATGCAGGTTGATCAGTTAGAACACATCATCGCTGCTGGAAGATGTTGATAGTTGGATACTCAAAGTCACCAGCCTTAAGAAAAATCTCTATAGCTTTTCCTCGGCATTGTCACAAGCACTAAAGTTTTCTGAAAATAAAGTCTTCATTTAAACAAAAGGATGTTCTACAGTCCTATAAATGTACAATATGCACTTACTAAACTATAACTACTTTTCCTCATGCAACTTGAATTAGTATTTTAATCCACACTTGTTATCCATGTTTCTGCAAGATTTCAGCTCAATGTACCTCAAAAGACTCACACTTAAATGTCTGCCATGAGAGAAGCAATTTGACATTGACTGATGATTCTACAAAAGCTCACTGTTTATCTCATATAGGGGAGAGATTTCTGAACAAAACACTGACCTTGCCAGTCAATACTATGCCTTGTCATTCTGAATTAAAAGGCTGTGTTATGGGGTCAGTATAGAAAATCAGCATGTACCAAAGCAAATTGCTGAAGAAAACCTAGCAGCTAGACCTGCCAAGAGCTCTATCATGGAAATTGTCACCTCACAATCCAGTGAGTACTAAATCTAGTAGTATTGTAAAGGGGCTACCTCTCACTGGAGGGGTCTGAAAAGGTAATAGACTATGTTCCGCATGCTATATCACTACCTGTACTGCCCTTTCAATAAAACATGTAGTATTTTCTAGCATTTATGAAGCTGAACAAATTTTACTTTTATTCAACAAATGGATGCATTGTGTGTACTATGCTGAATGCTCTTCTGGGTGCTTTACAATGTGAACATTTATACTGGGCAGATTTTTGGACAATAGATTTAGAAACATACGTGATACCATGGGGCACCTGTTCCAGTTTGCTTTCTGTCGCTGTTATAAAACATTCTGACCAAGCACAACTAGGAAAAGATTGGGTTTACTTACTACAGCTTACACTTCCAGTAATAGCCATCACTGAAGGAAGACATGGCAGAGACTCAAACTGGGAACTAGGGGCAGAAACCATGGATGAAGGCTGCTTAGTGGTCTGCTTTCTGGCTATGCCCAGCTTTCTTACCCTGACTATGGAGGATACCATTCACAATGGACTGGGCATTCCAACACAAATTTACACTAAAAACAATATTCCAAAAATGCTGTCTACAGACCAATCTGATTGACACAGTTCTTGACCGTTACCTCTTTCCAGGTAATGCTACGTTGTGTCAAATTGACAATAAAAAGTAACCAGGACACCCCACCCCTTGGCAACTTGACCCACAAACACACCACTATTAAACCATAACCTTTCCTTTCTTGTTTTTCCTCAAGGTCTCATAGTAACATCATAATGCAAAATATAGCACAAATTTTAAAAATCCCACAGTTTTTACAAAATCCCAATCAGCATCTTTTAAAACTGCAAAAATCTCTTATCTGTAGACTTCTGTAAAACTCACAAGACCTAGAGACTTTCTTATTTAACAAAAAAATACAAGGGAATTAAAAGTAAAGCAAAGGAAAAGCCCCCAATCTAGCAGTGTAAATCAAATCCTATAGCTCAATGTCCAATATCTGGAACTCACTTGTGAACTTAAAAGTCTCAAAGGGCTTGGACAGCCTCCCTCTCTGTCTATGCCATTTACAGCACACATCGCTTATCTCCTAAACTCAGTCTAGCTCAGTTCGGTACTGGCATCTCTAATATCGTGAGATCTCCACTGCCATTGAGGTTTTACCTTTATCAATGGCATCTCCTGGCCTCACTTCAAGTGTTTCTACTCTACGAAAGTCTACCTGTAGACTTGTCATAATAAGGTGTGATGCATCCATCCCTTGTTATTTTAACACAGTCTCTTGAGATAAGAGCTAGCATGTTAAAGGTTTGTGCCTATAAGTGCTGGCGAGATGGCTTGGTTGGTAGATTGCCTATGTGGAAACATGCACACTCAGGTTCAGATCCAGGCATTTACTCAATAGCAGGTGGCTCATTTCTATAAGCCCAGTGCTGGGAGGGGAGCATAGATAGAAGGGTCCTTGGGGATCACTGAATAGCCAATATAACCAAGTTGATGAGCTCCAGGTAGAGTGAAAGACTCTGTCTCAAATTTAAAAAGATGGAGCACTATCCAGACAGATCTCAAAAATGTTAACTCATAAATTTTTTAAATTAACTTGGAACATCAGAGAAGTATAAGATAGCTGCTACATATAATTGTCTTTTATTAAAAAGTGCCAGTAAGTTGGCAAAATATTATCTTAGAATGATTATCTGTATGCTCAACTATAGTGCCTGGGGGTGTATACTTGTGTGTGTGTGTGTGTGTGTGTGTGTGTGTGTGTGTGTGTGTGTAAGCTTGTAGAAAACCAACACTAAAGTGAAAATCCTTGAGGTTTATACATAAAATGAATCCAGGGCCATGAAATATACATATGTTCATACATGCCTGTGAGTACATGCATAGCACACATGCACACACACAACATACACATATGCACATATATGTATGGCTCTAGAGTTGATTTTACTAAAGTTTCTGCCATGCCAGCAATTGATGTGCAGGCATGGCTGTGGCCACGTCATGCAATACAGTCAGAGAAAAATGTTCAATCCATTCCCAAAATTGCTACTGGCACTGTTTGCCTTTCAAAACTACTTTGTGCAGAGTGTATAATTTTCTTTTGTTCCATGACATTAATGGATTGCTTGGCCTGTAAGCTGCTCTCCTTATTTAATATAAACACCCACTCCCGTGGAAATCACCCGACTTTGACAGATGACACACCAAAGGAACTCCCAGACTTCACTGCAGCTTGAGTGAGTGCACGCAGCCATTTATTCTCTGGTTGTTCTCACTATAGCACACTATGCTTAATTCCAAAATAAAAACAGATGCCATCCTTTCTAATGCTTCAGGCTCCTCTGCCAGTTCTTGCAGACTGTGAAACGCATTTGCAGATACATTCTTCTTTATAAATAAAAACCTGTAGTCAGGGTGCCCAACGGTCCTTAAACTAGTGTGAGAACTCAACTCACTATATATAGGCTGCAGTGTGGACTTGGGGAGGGTAGGGTTTTCTCTGCCATTTTCCGAGTCTGGTTTCCAAGTTGAGCTTCATCCTGTTTTTATGATCATTACAATGAGCTGCTGAAGAAGAGCTGATGACAGTCAGTGACGAGCTTAAGGACACTTTCTTTCTGAACTCGAAGAAAATGACACTGTAGCAATCTAGAAAAGCAAGGTAACTGATTCCTTTAACTCTAAATAAAAGCGCTTTCAAAAAACAATGGTTGTAGACAATAGCAATTCCTTGACTTGTGTGTCTTTAACTATGAATAATTTGAGCTTAGTTAAAACTTTTGTCATGCTGAGAAGTGATTGACTTGGCAAGAAATAACTTCATTGGAGTCCCAGATCCTGAGGAAATTGATGCTGTTAATGGCATGATTGCATGTGACTCCACCACCACTTCAGATGTAGAGATGTGTGACTGTGTAGAAGAGCTTAAGATAAGCAGCTTATTTCATGGCCTACACTCATTCAGTGTATAAACTTCATGGACTGCCATTCTACTACTGGTTTTTCTACAAGCTAACACACATTCTCTCTCTCTCTCTCTCTCTCTCTCTCTCTCTCTCTCTCTCTCTCTCTCTCACACACACACACACACACACACACACACACACACATGTTCACACATGTGCATTCATGCATACACATGTACACTCATGCATACACACACATGCATACACATGTCACACACAAACATACACATCCACCTATATGTCCTCCAAGCACTACTGTTGAGCATACAATTAACCATTTTTAAGGTAACATTTGGCCACCTTATTGGCACTTTTTAATAAAAGGCAATTATATGTAGTATCTTTTTAGTACTTCTCTAATATCCCAAGTTAATTTTAAAAAATTAAGATAATTTTCTTCAAACCAGTAATATTCTTCTAACTGTAAAACTGGTCCATTAAAGGTCAAGTGATCTTAGTTCTCTGGGAGTTAGAGATAACACTGACAATTTGCTTAATTTCCACCAAGCTGCCTGATGGGTTATGAAGACTTGAATATCTCAGACCACCTAGGAGAAGCTATTCCTTAATCTAACGGTCCAGCACTTTCTATGGGAAAAACACAAAGTTATTCTCATCTCAGAATATAAGCTCATTAAAAACAGGTGGGAGGCTGGGGGATGTGACAGTCTGTGAAGTGAAATGCAGACCTGAATGGAGAAACCTGACAGACATGTAAAAGCCCGGGACAGTGTACTTCTAGAATGTCAGTGCAGGAGATGTAGGCGGGAGAATCCCTGGGGCTTACTGGTCATCCAGCGTAGGCAAACCAAGAGCTCCAGTTTCAGTGAGAGGCCCTATCCCAAAACTGAAATGGAGATCAATTGAGGAAGACACCCCATGTTGCCCTCTGACCTTCACGCTAACACACTCTGTGCATGTGCTTGTACATTCACATGTACACACATTCAGAATCACATGTACATATCACACACACACACACACACACACACACACACACACGCACATACACACACAGTACTGCTACTTTTAGAAACAATTTGATAATTCCTCAAAATGCTAGGCATAGCTTTAGCAGACTTCAACAATTCTGTTCTTCATCTTTAATAGAAATGAAAACATATGTACTCATAAAACACTACATATGAACATCCATAGCAGTAATATTTACAACATCCCATCTAGCTGACAAAATAGCCATTATCTAATAAATGAATGAACATAGCATACAACAAAGTAATTAGAAATAGAACAAATGAAGTTTGGATACATTAATCACCACAGACAAACCTCAGGGACATTTATAAAGCAAAGGAACACAATCACAAAGGTATATTTGTTGGGCAATTTTATATATAACATGTTCAGAGTGCCAAGTTCTATAGTGACAGAAAATAGATTAGATCTGAATAGATGTGACAGCAATCCTTTGGCCCCACTTTGTTCGGGGTGCCCTCTATTTTAGAAAGTCACTACTATGCTAACTCATTTTCCACATCTTTGCATATGTATTCCTCACAATAATCACACCTGGCAGATGAGTAAACTCTGTCTTAGAGAATTAAATGGCTAAAGTCCCAGAGGTAGAAAATGAAAGAACCTGGGTTTAGCTTTGCTTTCCTGTTCTCAGGGTCTGGCCACTTGTTGCAGGATATTTGATCACATTGTGAACCCCAAGATTGTGTTAATTTAACAAAAAGCTGAGGTCAGGAGGCAGAGTCAGCATCTAGTTGACAAGAATAGCCATGGAGGATACATGGGGAGATAGGAAGACTGATAAAGAAAGGCATCGGAAGTAGAAGGGAGGGCCAGAGAGTTTGGCGGTTCCTTTGGGATTGGAATGGTTGAAAAAGAGTTCTCTTTCTGAGATGCCAAGAAGGAAGATCAGGTAGTTGCTTCTCAGCCTCTCTGAGCTAGCAGGTTTTCATCCCAGCCTCTGACTCCTGAGTCTTTATTGGTAAAATCATAAGGTACAAATTTAGATAAAAACAGCCGTCGCCTCTCTTCTTCACCAGGTCATAGTTGCATGCACTGTATTCGTTGCTAAAAAATGAGCATAAGAGTCTAAAATTAGAACCCAAATAAACTGCTACCAACTGAAATGGAAAGGAAAAGATAAGCCATCCTTCTCTAACTCCACTAGCCAAAGAGGCAGGGCCTTTGTATCCCTTAGAAATGTTCCCTGTCACGAGGAACCTAGACATCCAGCCTGTAAGACATTAAGATTGCATCCTTCTCCATTCTGCTCGCAGCAGATCCTAGTGGTCAAAGTGCCAAACGTCTATTTTGGCAGTGTCACCTCTGCCATCATTCTGGTGAGTGTGGCACCTCTATTGGAGCCTCGCCAGGAATCAGCTCATGCACTTGCCACCTCTCCTCTACATGGTCATAAGGTGACAACCATTCTCCTGCAAGTAGCCAGCGTGGTCATCATTTGAAGAGACAATGAAAAGCTACGTAAGAATTATAAACTCATACACAACTTCCGTTTCCTAAGTGCTGTTAGCCTTTGCCTACACAATTAGATTGCTCTTACCTGTCAGACTGAGTGAGGGATTGGTTGGTCTGTTTCATTAAGGCTATAACTGCAAAGGAAGACTCGTGACGGTGAGAAATTTAAAGTTACAGGCAGTTAGACCAGACTTGAATTCCCTGGATATCTCAAACATATCCCTTAGTACTCAGCAACTCAGAGAGTTTAGAAAGCTGAACCATTTCTTTCCACTCACTCACAACCGTCACTTGATAATTGATATTTGTGTAGGTATAGATCAGTGTGAGAGGAGGGAAAACATTTAAAATGAAACATTTTGGTCTTGATAGACAGAAAAAGTAGATTTTCAATTTATTCAAGTAGGGTATTTTAAAATATAAACTTAACTTACATCTTCAAATACAATATAAGTTAAGTGCAAGGCAATGTACATAGTAGACAAGTAGAGACTAGCCCTGTACTGTAGCCAGACTTTCTTAGGACTGCCAGGCCCCAAATAATAACACAGGGACTTATTATTAATTATAAAAGCTTGGCCTTTAGCTTATGTTTGTTCTCAACTAGCTCTTATAACTGGAATTAACTTGGTTCTATTAATCTACATTCTACTACATGGCTCTTTATCCCTCTTGCAATCTGTATGTCCAACTCCCTCCATGTCTCACTGGCAAAATCCCCCATACCAGATTCTAATCCAGAGTCCCTATCTCTGCCCAGAAGTCCTGCCTAGTGTCAGCTGCCTAGCTATTGGCCATTCAGCTTTTTTATTAAACCAATCAGAAGGCACCCCAGGCAAATGAAGCAAAACAGAGACATATCTTCACGGTGTACTAAAAGACTATCCCATAAAACTGCACATTTTATTCTGAACTGCCTGTGAAAAGACATTGCATGAGGTTGGTCCCTTACCACTCAGAGCCTGTCTTGTACTCTTACAAAATGATATGCAAGCTTTGACATCTCTCTGTGTTCTATTTTCTCTTTTACAATGGAACTATGCTCAGAGTCTTTTTTGTTCCCTTAGTTCATAATTCCAGGAAGTCTGTCTGGTCCCAAGTCTTTCTAAGTGAGGAATAAGATTGAAAGTATTTACTCAAGTAGAACTTAAATAAATAAATTACATTTGCCAAAATATTTTTATAATAAATTAAATGCGAAAAGACCAAAGTTATTTTTGTATTAGTTCGATTCAATCTCATTGTACTTATAAGTATTTAAAATTATAGGTTAAAGCTTCATTTTATTTTATATTTGGTCCTAAACTTTTTTATTGTATAGGGCATGAGTTCATTGTTCTAACACAATCTAAACCAATAAAACACAAAACATGGTCATATATTGCAAAAGTGAGCAAAGAGGAGGAGACAGGTAGTGTGGATATAATTTGTAAATAAATTTTCAGTATCCTGATTTATATATTAGCAACGTCCCCTTTATGTTTACCAAGAAAAGGAGACTCAGAAGTAGAAAGTAACACGGGTCCCTATTTCAGCTTAGAAGACCAAGTGATAGCTGCTGTTACATTGAAGATAGCTTAATAAGACCCCAAACTTTAGACATCAGCAAGATGTCTTCGCATTCTTCCATTCCCAGTAGACATGTCATAAAACTCACAGCTAAAATACTGTGTGTGCACTTGCATGCATGTGTGCATATTTATGTGTTTGTGTACATGTGCTCTAAACACTGAGAACTGCTAATCAGAATAAATCAGTTCACATGAAATAATAATTTATAAAGACAGAAGTGTTTTGACAGAATGCAAAAATGTGGTATTATTGGAGGCTGGAGAGATGGCTCAGCATTTAAAAATACTTGCTGCTCTTACAGAGGATCCAGGTTCTCAGCACTGACATGGTGGTGCACAAGCATCTGTAATTCACATGTTGGTGTATATAATCTCAAAGAAATCAAAAGAATATCTTAAAGAATTATCTCTATTTTTATGTTTTCTGTAGCAGAATCCCCAGTAACCAGAACAGGTACACTGATCAAGTGTATGGACGTATGAACAGATAGTTAACTTTTGGCAATACTTATGTATACAGACATGTATATATATGCACACACATGTAATGGAATAGCATTTAGGCATAATAAGTAACTTTGCTTTTTAAACCACATAAATAATCTTGATGCTATACTCAAATGAGATGGATAAAGAGAACTATTATATCATATATATATATATATATATATATATATATATATGTATATATATATATATATGGAAATCTAAAAAGGTCAAACACAGGATTATATAAAGTAGAATTGGGATGCTGCTTGCCAAGGGTACAGAAGAGTAGGAAATAAGATTTAGCATTCAACAGGGTCACACATTTAATAATACAGCCTGAACAAGCTCTGAGGCTCTAATGTGCTAACAGTGAGCATAATAACACTACTGTGCTGCATTCTTGAAATTTAAATGTCTTTACCACAAAAACAAAAGAACTATGTGAGGTGAGGCATGTAAAGTGATAAATAGACTAAATTAATGGTAATCATTTTACAGTGTACATATGCATCAAAAATACATTGAAGAAGAAAGACATATTACATTTTTGTCCATGTTTAATATCTCAATAAAACTGGAATATGGTGGTATTTTATTTGTACTGAAATGTGATTTTAATTGTATATTAATAAATAAAGTTGCCCAGGGGTCAGAGCTATTAGAGCCATAGCAAGAACGTGGCGGTGGTGGTGCACACCTTTAATCCCAGCACTTGGTAGAAGAGCTAGGTAGATCTCTGTGTGTTCAGGGATACAGCCAGCACTGGAGACATACGCCTTTAAGACCTGGAGGGCTGTACTTACAGGCAGTGACGAGGCAGTCATGTGTTTGGGTTTACAACCAATGAGAAGGCAGAACAGAAAGACTATATTAAAGACAAACACACAGGAAGTAGCTCTCTTTCGGAGAGGTAGGAGCACCGCAGGAGGAAGGATAAGGTTTTAGCTCTGAGCTCTGACCTCCTGGCTTTCTTTTTTACATTGGTTCTGTGTTTCTTATTTAATAAGACAGTTGGTTACATCTACACTGGAAAAAGAAAAAAATAGTAAATACTAAAAGTCCAGTTAATTGAATCAAAGAGTATAATGCTGGTTACTGAAGACCAGGGAAGGGAAATGGGAAAGCGTTGGTCAAATGTACAAAATCTTAATTCTGTAGGTTGAAATCTAGCATTACCAAGAAGTCTATAGTTAATAACATTGCACTGAATACTTGAAATTTTACAAGAAAATTGATCTTAAATCTCATCACAAACAAATATGCTCACAAAGTATGTGAAGAGATGAAAAGCTTAATAATTTGGTCAAACTACTCAATATACTGTGTATATCAAGTCATCACAAAGTACACTTTAAATATAGATTCAATAAAAATTAAGTTTAAAAGAAAAATGAAAGAATGGTAAGAAAAGACCTCATTATCAACAGAGTGCTGGAGTTATATTATTAAAGGAAGAGATTGGTATGTTATTCCATTTCATCATGAGACTCATTTAACAAGCTGCCCACATACAGAAGCAATCTACAGGCTGTAATTAGAGCTCACAGACAGTATTTGTCTATTATGTGCAGACTCTGGGTTTACTATCCCTACCACCGGCAAAAAAGAACAAAGAAATCGTACATAACACACACACACACACACACACACACACACACACACACACACACACACAAGAGAGAGAGAGAGAGACAGACAGACAGACAGACAGACAGAGACAGAGAGAGGAAGGTGGAGAGGGAGAGAGAGACCCTATGTCTCCCAACTACTGTGAATGATGCTTCATTGAAAATGAATAGAAGAGCTGACATCTCCATGATATCCTGAGATCATGACTTTTATCACACACCCAGAATCTAATGGCCAATTAGGAAATGAATGAATTCAGAAAATGTAGTGTCTGTATGTGGTGAAATACTGTTCCATTTTCAAAAGAAGGAAACCCTGTCATGTGTAACAGCATAGAAGAACCTAGAGGACATCATATCATGTGAAATAAGCCAGACACAACAGTAGAGGTACCCGTCAAAGCTAAGTAAGGAATTGGAAATAATTACAAAGTTGGATTCACAGGAGCAAGGTAGGATTACAGCTGCGCTAGAAGCCAAGTGGGGGTGGGGACTGGAGCACATGTTGGTAGAGGATACACAGTGTGGCTTAGGGGATCAGAATATGTTCAAGAAAACCACAGTATAAAGTGACTATAGTTAATGACATTCTACACTTGAAAATTACTCAGAGTGGATCTTAAATGTTCTCATCACAACACAAGGTGACTTCATGAGAGCATTTAGAACCTGGACTGAGCCATTCCATGAAACATACACCAAAATATCATGGAATATGAATATATACCATTCTGTTAATTAAAATAATGAACTAATTAATGTGGAAAATCAGTCTGAATGCAAACTCATCCAGTTAAAGTCTGACTCAATTAACAAAAAGTTAAAATATAAAGCATTTTATGCACTGGAGAGCCCTGGACGCATACATGAACTGCCTTAAGAAGATAGACTCTTATATTCACAGTGCTGACTCTCAGTAGCAATAAGAGGGTGTGGTCCACGAGCAGCACTGCCCTGGTGTCTTCCATTCACTCTGAGAATTAGAAATGTACACTTCATCCCCATACTTACAGGCATGTGTGAAAAGATGAACTCTACCAACTGTTGATTTTGGTTCCGATGCTAAGGGCCAGACTTGAGGTAACCTAGGACTGAGAAGCTGTTCTTGTCAATGTGGTGCCCATTAGCCTCATGCAGTTCTTAAATACTCAGTCCCTCTTGTACTAGGTACAGTCCTTGTTTTCAATAGCAGTGTCAAGCCTTGGGGGCTGCACTACTGGTCAGTAAGTATACTGCACGACCTCTCTTAGATAGCATTGTTACCAAATATTTAAATTGCTTTGTCTTATCACTAACATATACACTTAATTAAAATAGATGAGATTTATAGCATATGAAAATCCATTTTTTTTGATATCATAATCAAAAGATGGATAAGAGTTGGTTGTGTGGGAAATCAGTTTGCTATAGACTCAAAGCTCCCTGAAGTCAGATATGTCATTATATTAAGCACCATGTCCCTACCACCTGCAGTGCATAAAGTAGATGATTTTGAGTTTTGTTTATCTATTTATTTGCTTTCTTAAGGCAGGGTCATAGATACCAGGCTGGCCTTGAACTCCCTATGTAGTGAAAATGTGACCTTGAGTCCTGGCCTCCCAAATTCTTGGATTTCAGGCTTGCACTCTACCCTGTTTTAGCGGTGCTGGAGACTAAACTCAGGGTTTGTGTATGCTACACAAACACTCTACCAACAAAGCCTCTGCCTCCTCCTCCTCCTCCTCCTCCTCCTCCTCCTCCTCCTCCTCCTCCCTTTACTATTACCATATTATACTATATTGTAATAGTTATATGTCTGAGCGGTTTCTGTTTAAGCAGAGTGAAACAGCACATACCCAATTAAGACCAACTAAACTTTGTCATAATCTAACTAAAGACATTTGAAATTTATGGATGAGTTACAAAAGAGCATTTAGGAAGCAAATTAAATTAAAGTGATAATATGAGAGAGCTGACTTCTTTAAAAGAAGGAGGAGGACAAACTGCTTTAGTAATTTTAATGCCTCTATTTAAAAGGCACTGATGACAAATTCATCTTCTATTGAAACTGATCCCCAAAGACTCTATTTGGCAAAAGTTTCTCACCAGTATTCCTTCTAATTACAATAGATATTTAGAACAGCCCTGTGGAATTCAGACTGACCTTTCCACAAATAGCCTTAATTACTGAATTTTTGCTTTATGGACTCTGCTAACACTCTATTTTGTCGCTATCCTGAAGATAAATAAGCAAATGAAGATGCAGTCTTAGTTGAATGGTGCTTGATAATCAAGAAAACAATCTTTGACTGCCCTATGACATCCATAGTATGAATCCATTGCTCAAATTGAATACATGAAAGTTTTGATAGCATACCTCTTTCATAAAATAGCATACACTCTATCCAGTTTACCAGGTGATTAGCTTTTCTGTTACAAGGCTGAAATTTATAATATTAAGTAGCTCTGAATTTTCCTATAGCATTAATATAAAAGGCAGGAGGATTCTGCATGCTTTCAATAAAAAGAAATGATATGTGTTTGATGAGGTAGCTGTTTTATCTGATTTAAATTTCATATATACATCAATCAGAGTACTCATGGTACCTAAACATATGTATTATTTTGTATTTTTGTCAGTTAAAAAAATACATATATGTGTGTGTGTGCATGTGATATATATATATATATATATACTGTTGATTTATGGAATATATCCTAGACTATATTATTTCTAAACACTTGTAAAGCCATGTGTTTCAACAGAGAATGAGCTTGAAAGCTAATACCAGAAACAAGTAATGAAAATGCTGTGACTAGCCACTGTAATAAATATGAACAAATTAAACTATTGTATTTATAAATTTTTACTTTACATAGTGTGATGGTTATTTTGGTTTCTCAACTTGACTGTATCTGGAATTTACTAAGACCCAACAATGCAGGAGGGATTTTTGCTTAATTTGAAGTAGAAAGCTCCCTTCTAATCCAGACCTTTGAGGGGAGAAAACACATCTCTAATCTGGGCCACACCTTCTACTAGAAGCCCATATAATGACATGGAAGGAGGAAGCTTTTGCTCTTTGTCTGCTTGCTCTCACCTCGATAGCAAGTCCATACTTTCACTGGCATTAGAGCCGGCTTCTTCAGGATTCCATTGTACACTGAAGACCAGCTGAGACATCCAGCTTTGTGGACTGAACAACTACTGGATTCTTGAACCTTCTGTGTATAGGTAGCTATTGTTGGATTAGCTGGACTACAGTATGTAAGTCATTTAAATAAATTCCCTTTCTGTGTTTATAAAGAAATTCATTCTGTAAGTTTCGTTACTCTAGAGAACACGGACTAATACACAGAGACTTTTAAAAGACTTGTTCATGTTTGAGAAAGTTTCTATAGAACATTTTAGAGCCTAAGACAGAACAGATATAATCAACACAACTTGCAGATTGAAATCAGAGGTTAGAATTTTTTCCTTTAATTTTTGCATCCTTCCTTCAACACATCTAAATACATATTTGGCATGACTAAAATAAAAATCCTGTCATCGCTGGGTGTCAAATGAACTGAACCAAAGTAATGCTTTGGGATAAATACACACAAGTCAAGATTGAAAACCAATTAGGACTTCTCCCAATCAAAATTAAGCACCTAACTGGACCAATGGTTTAAGTGAAACTCATCAAATAATAGACAGTGATGTGAGATTAGACAGGAAGACAGAGAATTAAAGTTTCCTCTTCAGCCAGCACCTTCCCAGGCACCCTTTGACACACAGAAATGTCAGCATGTCTGCTTCCTCTCATCAGTGTTCAGTGACACCCTGGGAGACAAAAATTAAATAATAATAATAAATAATAATAATAATAATAATAATAATAATAATAATAAAAGAGGCAGGCACACTGGGAAGCATACAGGTTCTTTTTAACTCATTTTCAAGCTCTACATTTTATTACTATATTTAAAATAGCCAGCACAAGCTTCTGAAATATGAATCTATTTAATCTTACCAATAAATACCAGGAGTCAAATATCAGGGTAATAATCTAAAAGATCAGAGAAACAAAGGAGAAGTCACTGATAACTTCTTACCTCTCCAGATCCTCAGATGGAAAATGAGGCTGAGATCCTGTCTTCACATGGCTTACATTTCTGTCTCCACCTCCCAAATGTGCTGAGATTAAAGGCATAAGTCTCCCAAGTACAGGGATCAAAGGTATGAGCCTCCCAAGTGCTAGAACTAAAGGTGTGCACCACCACCGTCCATCTTTTATGGTTAACTAGTGGCTAACCTCAACCACTGATCTCTAGGCTAGCTTTCTTTGTCATAACACAACCAAAATATCACACAAAAGCTTCAGGAAGTGGTAAAGATCCACAGGCTGATGGCAACTACCTTAATCATAAAGATCAACCAGTGGTAGAGTTTCAACCTAACCACAGAGCTATAGAGTAAACTGTGACAGCAAACACAAGCTCTTATTTTCTGGCCCAAAGCTAACAAACCTGAAAATGAAACTAACTGGAGTCGATGCACTCAGCGACTTCTCCTTATATTAAACTCTTCCTTGGTCCTGGGCTACCCAGAGCAACTCAGAGGATGGCAAGGCTGAAGCTGATAATGTTAGGTTAAATATGTCCTCCTCTGTTGTCTTGAAGGGATGAGACACTGCTATCCTGCAGGAGGATCACATCACCTTAAAAGGAGTACAACTGTGGATCCTTTCACTAGAAACATTAAGGAACATAGATAAACCTTGGTTCTCTCTTTCCTCGGTTTACACTCTGTATCTTCTACCGGGTACACTTGAACTTGCCTTCTATTAGAAATAAAACTTTCTATACACACTCTTTTCCATCTCCCTTCTTCAAGCAACCTCCTGCCTCAACATTGTCCTCAAAAAGCTACAGAAGAGACTCGGTGCCCCTGTGTCCATAGTAGGTTTCAGGACTATGTACATGGAAAACCCATGTTAGCTCCTATGGTAATATTTTATTTGTACTGAAATGTGATTTTATTTGTATGTTAATAAATAAAGTTGCCTGGGGGTCAGAGCTAATAGCAAGCAATAGCAGAAGCCAAGCCGGATGGTGGTGGTACACACCTTTAATCCAGATCACATGACAGAAAGATCTCTGTGTGTTCAAGGATACAGTCAGCATGGAGACACACGCCTTTAATTTCAATACCAACCATAGAAGACCTGGAGGTCTGTATAGACAGGCAGCAACGAGGAGGTCATGTGGTTGGGTTTACAACCAATGAGAAGGCAGAACAGAAAGTCAAAAAAAAGGACAGATATACAGGAAGTAGGTCTCTTGCTGAGGGGAAGGACAGCAGCAGCAGTGAAGGGTAAGAAAGGGTTTTTAGCTCTTAGCTATTGCTCTGGCCTCTTGGGCTTTTAATTTTGCATTTGGTTCTGTGTTTCTTATTTAATAAGACTGTTACATCTACAAGCTCCAGACTCTTTGAATTGCCCATCACATACGTCTAAGCTCTAGACACCAAATAAAGCTAGATACTAAATTTCAATTACATGGTGATAATGATGCTGAGATGATGATTAAAAGGCAAAGTGTAAAATCTTTTTTCTAAGTCACACAATAGGCATTAAGGGGATGGAGGCCCTCCAGACTACAGCCTAGAGAAATTCCAGCTATCCTTGGTGACTCTACAGATGTAACAGAGAGACACATGGCCAATAACCCTTTGAAAACCATTTCAAGAATCCAGGATACAAAGAACAAAAAAGTATGACCTGCTTTTAAGATCAAATAGCCAAAGAGAGAGTTAGGTGTGAGAAACATGGACTGTACTTCACCACAGGTTAAAAAAAAAAAAAAAAAAAAAAAAAAAAAAAAAAAAAAAAAAAAAAAAAGATCTTTGTGGTTAAATGTCTTTGTGTCTTTGTAGCTACAGTTCAGCTCTTCTCAAAACGTTAGGAACTAACACAGGCAAAAGTCTTACTCCTTCTGTTGTACCCAGAGTCCCCCAAAGACCACCAAGAGACCAAATTCAATGCAAAAGCACAGTCTTTGTATTGTTACAAGTTAACTCAGGACTCTCTGTCCGTCTGACGCAGCAGCAGAGCAGGAGAGATCCTGAGTAGCAATGGGGCAGGGTTTTTAAAGCAAAGGAGACTTGGAATCTACGGACTTCATAGGAACAGACTCAGGATTAGTTTATGCGAGTGGCAATGATGCTAGTACCTTTTAATTGCTAGGTTTAGTTGGGGGTTACAGTTGTCCAGTTTTGGGCAGGCCTGGACAAGTCCCTAACTTTGTCCTTGAGCTGCCATGGAGGCTGGCTGGCCTAGTAATACTGACTGTGGGGTCTGATTCAGTGGCCCAGGCTTTGTTCATGAGCTGCCATGGAGACTAGCTGGCCTAGCATGTTCACATTGACCTATGCACATATCTCTAAGATGGTGAGGGGGTCCCAGACAGTAAATAATTGGCTGAACCTTGAGCGGTAAGAGTTCATACAGAAAGGGAGCTACTGCAAGGACTGTGTCTTTTGTTCATGGCCCTTCCAGAAACTGCTTGCTCAAGTCTTAGGAAACTGAAATTGAGGCCTGATCTCTGAGAGAAGACAGAGCAGCCTATTATAGCATCTGCTTGGGCCTTTCACTTCAAAGACTGACTTCATTATACTATCATTTGCATTAGTTTTGACACCACACACATACACACAATGTTCAGACTTCTCAAAAGGATCATGGGAATAAATACACTAAAAAGGAGTTCCAGTCTACCATGATTCTGCAGGAGGAAATGTCACCTACTCTCATGAATATGCTCCCCAGCTCATGAATAACCATAACCACCCTTAATATAAGCAATAAACCTGAGGTCTCTGTCTGTTGCCCTCTTCTTAGTGGGTCCATTCCCACATCTCTAGGGTGTACTTTCACTTTTTCTAGCTATAGTAAATTGGGCTCCCTCTGGTTTTCTTTGATAGCTGTCTTACACACCCCAGGTCCACCTGCCTAGACATGGTATCATCCACAATGAGCTGAGCTCTCCTGAATCAGTTAGAGATTAAGAAAATGCCTTACAGACATAGACACAGGCCAGTGTGATATAGGACATTCTTCAGGGAGGTTTCTCTCTCTTTCCAAGTAATACTAGGTTTGGATCAAGTTGACAAATGAAGTATCCATAAAGGACAATGAAGAGTGGCATAAAAACCCCTCAGGATCTACCTGTCTCTATTCCCAGTGTGAGAGTTACAGATGTGCACTGCTATGCCATGATTTTTGTGTGGGTTCTGGGGATGTAACTCAGGCATGTTTTATCAGCAAGCATTTACCCACTGAACCATCTCTCCAGTTCCCAAATACCATAGTTTCTTCTCTTTTTTAATTTGGTACTTTTTTTTCTTCCTTCTCATACATTACGTTCCACCCACAGTTTCCCTTCCCTCCACTCCTCCCAGTCTATCCCACCACCTTCCCCTCTCCTTCAGATCCACTCCTCTTCTATTTCCCTTTTAAAAAATACAAAAGCAAAACAAAAAGAACAACAACAACAACAGCAAAACATAGATATCCTCAGAACTTGCATAACAATTTACAATAAGACTAAGCACAAACCCTCATGACACATAAAACATAAGCCTTTCCATAATAGTCATCACTGTGAGTTTTTATTTGATAGTGATACATTGATAACTACAAATCAAAGTTGACTCTGAGGATGAAATTGGCTGAAGCAAACATTCATTTGGAATGTGATACGTGCCATGTTTTGGTCAAGACAGGAGATGGGAGGAGGGGAGGCTACTGGAGTGAATAAGACAAATCGTTTTTAAGTGGCCAGTGCTCAGGAAGAAATGGAATGTTGCTTACATACAAACATGCAGGTATTAAATACAAATGCCCCAACAGCAGGGTAAAGGTGATAAAGAGCCACAACAATGCACAAATGAGGACACTGGACAGCTGCTCTCACTCAATATCAAGTTATAGCCTATGTCTTTGAAAACAATAAAAAGACACACAGAAAAATGAAGCTTCATAAAACCCTAACATCCCTTGTTGGGGATTCTAGTGTCCTTGTCCCTGTCCAGGGATTTTGGGAGGGGGATCAGCTTTTATAAGTACACACTCAGCTGGAAAAGATTCTTTTCCTCATGATTTGGTAGGGTGGTGGGGAATGGAGGCAGAAAACCATCTACTCACCTTTAGTGCATGCCTACTGTGAGCCAGATTTTTCTGGGGAATACTAACATGCAATTGGAAGTTTCCTGTCCCAACCACCTGTTCCCAAATACCAGGCAGCCACTTCCTAAATTACCACACAGAGGCTTATATTAATTATAGATGATTGGTCAATAGCTCAGGCTTATTACTAACTAGCTCTTACACTTAGATTAACCCATAATTCTTATCTATGTTTAGCCATGTGGCTTGGTACCTATTCTCAGTATGACATTCTCATCTTGCTTCTCTGTATTTGCTGGCAACTCTTTCACCCTGCCTTTCCTCTTCCCAGAATTCTTCTACCCTAACTCCAGCACTCAATCTCTTCCTGCCCAGCTATTGGCCAGTCTACTTTTTATTAGCAAATGGGAGTAATACATATTCATAGTGTACAGAAGGATTGTTCCACAGCACTAAATCTATCTTCCACACCGAGGACAGGGTATAGTCCTCTCTGCAGCAGTACTATCTAACAGCCATGCCTTGTGGAAAAGCCCTGGAATGGGAACTATGGACACCAACTGCAAATGTACATTGAAGACTGTGCACCAGACAGGGCAGTGAAGCTGACTCCATGTCTGCCAATAATGTCCCTTCTCTGAGGAGCTAGGAAGGAGCCCTTTGGCCCCACTCCTAGGATCACTGTGCCTGTGAATGACAGGGACACAACACTGAGCTGAGTATAGCTTGTGCGAGGCTCTGTAGAACATGGTGGTGCTTCTTGACTGAAGTAGAGACAACTGAAGAATCATATATGCCAAGCTATAGAGCTACACAAAGACGCAGGCCTATAAAAGATAAGGGTTCATAAAAGCAAGCTGCTTCATGCAAATGCCTATGATCTTATCTATAGCATGAGCAGGTCACTAGCATCCAGTCAGTGGAAGGATACACAGCTGACTCACAACCCTCGGAAGCAACACCCCTTTTATTGAATAAGATAAAGGCAGTTTTCTGAGTTATAACATAGCTCCATTCACCTCACTAGGAAAGATTCGTGAAGGACAGTGAGACAGGCATTCGAAGACGCAAGTAAGTGACAGTGTCTTCACAGTGCACAGCTTGCTGACCACTCCCCCAATTACAAAAGGACATTCTTTTCATCTCACATTCTGGAACAGTCAGCTGGTCAGTCTGTTTGCACCTGCACAGAAAACTGTCCTTTGCCACTGTTCCTGGATCCTCAGTATTTCCACACTACCCACACAGGACTGATGAAACAAACCAGGGCATGTCACACTGGGATTTCAAACTCTGTAATGTGGTGGCATGCAAAACCCATGTAAACATTGTTTTGTTTCTTATCTAGAAAGCAGAAGACCCATTCCTATTTACATGTGCATTCCCAAAGAAACCCTAAAAGTGTACAATTGCATTACTAAGGGAATGGCTTTAGATGTTTCTGAGGATGCCAGGTCTGTTTTCAGAAAATAAGGCACTATCTGCTTGGAACAGCTCTGTTCCTCAAACTCATCTTGATAAATCCATAGCAAATAAGCCCTTTACTTGTCTGTCATAGGAGAAAATAATGCCTTCTGATTTCAAAGAATAAGATTTTTCAATTGAATGATACTGTCAGACTTCATCCTTTCATAAGGATTCTATTAATTTTTTTTAATTAGTTAGGCCTGGTCCCTAGCTACAGGTTGTTAATGGCTACTAAGGAATGGAGGACCCCTCTTTTCCAAGGATGAGGCCTTTGATAAGTTATTCAATCCCAGACAGTCAATCCTATACACACACACACACACACATACACACACACACACACACACACACACACACACACACACACACACAAAGCACTAAATGGGTTCAGAAGGCTGTGTTTATATACAAATATGCACATTCAATATAATAATGACAATTAAAGAAGAAGAGGTCATTTGAAAGGGAATGGAGGGACATGGGAGAAGTTGGAGGGGTGGAAATGATAAAGTACAGTGTTCCTATATGAACTTCTATTAAAAATTATGATAAAACTGGTTTGCATTAATATTAATGGTATATGAGAAAACACTCTGTTAATTGCAGTCATAACCCTGAATAGGTCCATTAGACATTCCAGTACAGTGAGAAATTGAGTACAGAAATATGGCTCACAGGTAAAAATGTGCTTTTCACATTTTTCATAGTTTAAATGACACTCCATCATGGCAATTGGGTGAAGTCACTGTCTGAGTCTGGGTTCTCATTTAAAACACGTGAAACTAGGACTTAAGGACAAGAGTTTTGTTCATGAAGTGGTCTCAGCAATGAGGACAATGGGCAACAGAGAATAATCGAGAGAGATTGGCAATGCTGGCATAACTTTCCATTAATGAGTTAGTCTCCAGCTCAGGTAATCTGAATTTGCTTTCCCTGAAACCTGGTGAGAATCACTTAAATCATGGCACAGTGTAATGTCCTTTGATGGTAGACCAGGAAAGTGTTCCTCCATCAGACTTAGTCCTTCACAGGTTAATGGGTCAGCCAGTGCCTTCACCCAGAAACTCAGCTTAAGTATGAGTGTTTGAAATGTAGGTCCCCATGTCTGTGTTCGGGGGAGTCTAAAGGCAGAAAGCAGAGAAAGAGAGAGAGAGCGTGTGTGTGCTAGAATGTAGAATGAGCGCATATGCACCATGGACTCTCAGCCTTGTTCCTGAAGTGAAAAAGGAGGCTGAGAGGGAGAATGGTAAATCACCAGGGTCTCCCTTAAACAACAGGAGTCTGAAATCCCCTAGGATGTGAGAAGATAAACAGCCTGAAGTGGGGGGGAGCAGAGTTGCAGAGGGAAACCAGTCTCCAGTCCTGTGTGAAGACAAGCTCTAAAGGCCCTGAAGATGGTCCGAAGAGCACTCATGTTTAAATGCTCCAGTTTGGTCAGAGCACAGTGTGATGGACGCTGAGCCCGATGCCCTTCACTGTCTAGTTTGAAGTGCCTTAGGAAGTGTCTCATTGTGAATGCGAACCTGAATTGATGCTGCAAGAACGCACACAGAGTCATGTTTTTGTTTTAATAGCTCTGTGAATGGTGTTTACTTTTAAGTCATTTTTTCATTTGATTGTGTTCTTTTAACACTTAGTGAAGGAAGGATATTCACCTAGGCATTTGCTATTTTGAAAAAAAAATGTAGAATATAATATCTCAGCCAAACCACCAAGATGCTCATCTTTCCCTTCTGTCCATTAGTATCACAATATATCACTATTTCCCTATTCATCTGCCATATACATCTGCTGAAGAACATCCTGCTTGGGGACAGGTGTGAATATTTCTAAATATATAATTGCAACCTCTCTAGGGGGAAAGAGTAGCATTTAAAGGCTTGTAGAAAATATATACGAGCCCAGTGTGATAGCACACACCTTTAATCCCAGCACTCAGAGGCAGAGACAGATGGAGTTATGTGAGTTCAAGGCCATCTTGGTCTAGTAAGCACCAGAACAGCCATAACAGAGAGATTCTATTTCAAAACAGGAGGGAAAAAAAGCAAAGAAAAAAATATATGATCCAGTAGCATTCGTGCAGGTGTTCCCCAAAAAAAGTAAATCGCAATGAGAAAAGAAACTAAGAATAAATAGCCAAAACTGTTTTCAGGAGATCAATAAAAAATAAAAATAATACATACACACACACACACACACACACACACACACACACAATTAAGTGCAACTACTAAAACTCATATGTTGAGTGGCATGTGAGTCACATCCTGAGAGGAATCTGAGGTTTCATTTAAGGGGGTCATTAAAGACCCAGAGTTGTTTTCAGTGGAACAAGTTGGGAAAAGGGGAGCTCCAGGGTTAGTTAGGATGGGAACCATCCCCTCTCCTGGAGGAGAAAAACAAAAGGGTGGCTACTCATTTGAGTTTATACTGAATAGCAGCAGAAGACTATAGAAGCTGTCCACAGAAAATGAATAGACTGAGCCATGGCCACATGACAGCCTGAATCCAGGAAAGAAGATGCACTGTCAGCCATCTTGATGTCCCTCCAGCCACATCTCTGTCCCGTACTCAGAAAATAGTCTGCACCAATTGATGTGGGCCTTGGACATCAGCTTCCCAGGAAAGATAGAATATAGATCAATCTGCAATGGTAGGTGGAGATGATTCCATATAAATGCATGACATTTAATAAATTAGCCATAATTTTATCTCTAAATGCAGCATACCACCAATTCCAATGGATTTTCAATGTGGATAAATGATTATAAAATTAATCTAGAATAATAAACATTCTATGTGCATCGTGGCTAACTCTAAAGTAATTGAGTAGCAGAGTACAGGGTTCCTTTATTCTACAAGACATATAAGCTATCAAGTTGCTGCATAATAATATTAATTTTATGCTAGTCATAAAAGATACAAGATGGTTAAAATACAGTATTCCACACCAAATCAAAGACTATAGTATAATGACTGTTAAATAGATTGTAAAGTAATTAAAGTAGATATTGCACAGCAAACTGAAAATAATCATGGGGAAAAACAAATGCATAATTCATCCCAAAAATAGATGAACAAGGTTAAGAAAAATTATTTAAATTATGGATAAATTTAAGAGCAAAAATATAGAATTGAAAACGGCAGCAGGAAGTCAATGAAAGAACAGGAGGGATTCTGGGAGTGGGAACGTGTTGTTGGCCGTAATGAGCAAGGAGACTGTTTTAAGACCAATGTGAGGGAAGGAAATGAGTCCTAGTGAGTAGCATGGATAATAAGGAATGAGACGTCCACAAACTACGAGTTTCCTGAATTAATTGGAACATCCAAATCACTAATCAAGATTGAATAACTCTTGAACTGATTATAATATAAGCCCTCATATTTGGGAATTACAATCAGTTCCAAATTAATATTTTATTCCTTATATAGTAAGAAAATGGACAAAAAGGATCTAAACCAAATATTTTAAAATACTCAAGATTTGGCAAATTTAATGTGGTTAGTACGTGGGTATTCGGTTTTATTATTCTCTACAAATTTGTTTAAGCTTATAATACTTCTTTAAAATAATAAAACATGACCATAGTCTTCTTTCCATGAAGCAAAGATACAGGATATTTTTGGCAAGACATGAA